>NC_079198.1:141760582-141936319 GCF_029499605.1 Hyla sarda | reverse complement strand
CTGTCTATCCCCCCCATCACTGTCTATCCCCCCCATCACTGTCTATCCCCATCACTGTCTACCCCCCATCACTGTCTATCCCCCCGTTACTGTTTATCCCCCGCTACTGTCTATCCCCCATAACTGTCTATCCTTTCATAACTGTCTATCCCCCATCACTGTCTATCCCCCCATCACTGTCTATCCCCCATCACTGTCTATCCCCCATCACTGTCTATCCCCCCATCACTGTCTATCCCCCCATCACCGTCTATCCCCCCATCACCGTCTATCCCCCCATCACCGTCTATCCCCCCATCACCATCTATCCCCCCATCACTGTCTATCCCCCCATCACTGTCTACCCCCCCATCACTGTCTACCCCCCCCCCATCACTGTCTACCCCCCCATCACTGTCTATCCCCCATCACTGTCTATCCCCCCATCACTGTCTATCCCCCCATCACCGTCTATCCCCCATCCAGGTCTATCCCCCCATCACCGTCTATCCCCCCATTACTGTCTGTCCCCCATCACTGTCTATCCCCCATCACTGTCTATCCCCCCATCACTGTCTATCCCCCCCATCACTGTCTATCCCCCCCATCACTGTCTATCCCCCCATCACTGTCTATTCCCGTCACTGTCTATCCCCCCGTCACTGTCTATCCCCCGTCACTGTCTATCCCCCATCACTGTCTATCCCCCATCACTGTCTATTCCTCCATCACTGTCTATTCCTCCATCACTGTCTATCCCCCGTCACTGTCTATCCCCCCCATCACTGTCTATCCCCCCCATCACTGTCTATCCCCATCACTGTCTACCCCCCATCACTGTCTATCCCCCCGTTACTGTTTATCCCCCGCTACTGTCTATCCCCCATAACTGTCTATCCTTTCATAACTGTCTATTCCTCCATCACTGTCTATTCCTCCATCACTGTCTATCCCCCGTCACTGTCTATCCCCCCCATCACTGTCTATCCCCCCCCATCACTGTCTATCCCCATCACTGTCTACCCCCCATCACTGTCTATCCCCCCGTTACTGTTTATCCCCCGCTACTGTCTATCCCCCATAACTGTCTATCCTTTCATAACTGTCTATCCCCCCATCACTGTCTATCCCCCATCACTGTCTATCCCCCATCACTGTCTATCCCCCCATCACCGTCTATCCCCCCATCACCGTCTATCCCCCCATCACCATCTATCCCCCCATCACTGTCTATCCCCCCATCACTGTCTACCCCCCCATCACTGTCTACCCCCCCCATCACTGTCTACCCCCCCCATCACTGTCTATCCCCCATCACTGTCTATCCCCCATCACTGTCTATCCCCCCATCACTGTCTATCCCCCCATCACCGTCTATCCCCCATCCAGGTCTATCCCCCCCATCACCGTCTATCCCCCCATTACTGTCTGTCCCCCATCACTGTCTATCCCCCATCACTGTCTATCCCCCCATCACTGTCTATCCCCCCATCACTGTCTATCCCCCCATCACTGTCTATCCCCCCATCACTGTCTATCCCCCCCATCACTGTCTATCCCCCCATCACTGTCTATCCCCCCATCACTGTCTATCCCCCCCATCACTGTCTATCCCCCCATCACTGTCTACCCCCCATCACTGTCTATCCCCCCGTTACTGTTTATCCCCGCTACTGTCTATCCCCCATAACTGTCTATCCTTTCATAACTGTCTATCCCCCCATCACTGTCTATCCCCCCATCACTGTCTATCCCCCCATCACTGTCTATCCCCCCATCACTGTCTATCCCCTCATAACTGTCTATCCCCCCATCACTGTCTATCCCCCATCACTGTTTATCCCCCCATCACTGTTTATCCCCCCATCACCGTCTATCCCCCCATCACCGTCTATCCCCCCATCACCGTCTATCTCCCATCACTGTCTATCCCCCCATCACTCTCTATCCCCCATCACTGTCTATCCCCCATCACTGTCTATCCCCCCATCACTGTCTATCCCCCCATCACTGTCTATCCCCCATCACTGTCTATCCCCCATCACTGTCTATCCCCCCATCACTGTCTATCCCCCCATCACTGTCTATCCCCCCATCACTGTCTATCCCCCATCACTGTCTATCCCCCCATCACTGTCTATCCCCTCATAACTGTCTATCCCCCCATCACTGTCTATCCCCCATCACTGTTTATCCCCCCATCACCGTTTATCCCCCCATCACCGTCTATCCCCCCATCACCGTCTATCTCCCATCACTGTCTATCCCCCCATCACTCTCTATCCCCCATCACTGTCTATCCCCCATCACTGTCTATCCCCTCATAACTGTCTATCCCCCATCACTGTCTATCCCCCCATCACTGTCTATCCCCCATCACTGTCTATCCCCCATCACTGTCTATCCCCCATCACTGTCTATCCCCCCATCACTGTCTATCCCCCCATCACTGTCTATCCCCCATCACTGTCTATCCCCCATCACTGTCTATCCCCCATCACTGTCTATCCCCCATCACTGTCTATCCCCCATCACTGTCTATACCCCCATCACTGTCTATCCCTCCATCACTGTCTATCCCTCCATCACTGTCTATCCCTCCATCACTGTCTATCCCCCATCACTGTCTATCCCCCCATCACTGTCTATCCCCCCCATCACTGTCTACCCCCCCATCACTGTCTATCCCCCCATCACTGTCTATCCCCCCATCACTGTCTATCCCCCCATCACTGTCTATCCCCCCATCACTGTCTATCCCCCCATCACTGTCTATCCCCCCATCACTGTCTATCCCCCATCACTGTCTATCCCCCATCACTGTCTATCCCCCCATCACTGTCTATACCCCCATCACTGTCTATCCCCCCATCACTGTCTATCCCCCATCACTGTCTATCCCCCTGTCACTGCCCCCTTTGGCCCCCGTCAGCCTAAAAGACGGCCGGTCAGTTTAATACTAAACACTGACTATACAAAGGCATTATTCCAGGAATGAGATGATGATAATCAAGGACTAAACAAATAATCACAGAAAGGTTCATAAAGTGTAAAATAAATAAATAGAAGCAGTTCTATAGATGTTTAGTCATATAAAAAAGTGCATACAAAGTATTATGAGCCGCAAATGTAACAAACTAATTAAACCACAAGGTGAACGACATAAAAAGAAACACAAAAAAAACTGCAGAATTTCTTCATTCCAAATCCAAAAAATAATATAAGTTAATCAATCATTTATATCTACTCCAAAATGTTTCTAATATAAAAGATGACAAAAAACAAACAAGCCTCGTATTGACAGGAGAATAAAAAGGTTACGACTCCTGGAATGGAGCGATATAAAAAACTATTCTCACTCCATAAAACCGGTGAAACCTTGAAAGGATCCATATCTGATATGACTGTAATCGTCCTGACCCATAGGCAGGAGCTTGTTTAGGCCGTACGGTAAATACGGTAAACTAAAGCCCCCAAAAATCAATCGCCAAAAGGAGTGT
Organism: Hyla sarda; assembly: GCF_029499605.1. NCBI lineage: Eukaryota > Metazoa > Chordata > Amphibia > Anura > Hylidae > Hyla > Hyla sarda. The sequence goes on along the minus strand of NC_079198.1, from coordinate 141,932,840 downwards.
TTCATACTCCCAGAAAGAGTTAATAAAACTTGATCAATAAGATATATACATATACCCCATAATGGCGTCATTAAAGGGGTACTCCCGTGCTCAACTGGTGCCAGAAAGTTTAACAGATTTGTAAATCACTTCTATTAAAAAAATCTTAATCCTTCCAGTACTTTTTAGGGGCTGTATACTAAAGAGAAATCCAAAAAAGAAATGCATTTCCTCTGATGTCATGACCACAGTGCTCTCTGCTGACCTCTGCTGTCCATTTTAGGAACTGTCCAGAGCAGGAAAAAATCCCCATAGCAAACATATGGGGATTTTTTGGATTTCTCTTTAGTATACAGCCCCTAAAAAGTACTGGAAGGATTAAGATTTTTTTTTAATAGAAGTGATTTACAAATCTGTTTAACTTTCTGGCGCCAGCTGATTTAGAAAAAAAGTTTTCCACGGGAGTACCCCCTTTAAAGATTACAACTCCTCCTGCACAAAAATCCTTCATATGGCTTCACAAATAAAAGCCTTAAAGGGGTACTCTACTGCCCCAGCGTTTTGTTCCGAACGCTAGGTGTGGGCTGCGGAGGTCGTGACGTCACGGCAACGCCCCTCGTGATGTCACGCTATGCCCCTTTAATGCAAGTCTATGGGAGGGGCGTGGCGGCTGCCACGCCCCTCCCATAGACTTGCATTAAAGGGGCATGGCGTGACATAACAAGGGGCGTGGACGTGAGGTCACAACCCCTGCAGCCTGCACACAGCATTTGAAACAAAATGTTCCGAACGCTGGGGCAGTGGAGTACCCCTTTAAAGGGGAACTCTAACAACAGGTGAAAAAATATATATATGTTAAAATGCTGCAGAAGCGTATAGCATTGCTAACCCGTCTGCCACAGTTCTGAAAATTCAGTGTCTCATTTACCATGACAGAAATACTAAATCCCGGATGAGCAGTTGCACAGTTCTACAATTCCCAGAATACATTGCTTTCCCCCCCAGCTCTTCATTACTGTCCTCCCACCCTGCCTACTCCCCTACCACGGCACACATGAGAACACCCTGCACAGAACATACTGTATTCATTTCCTGTCTGCTCCTCTGTCATTGGCATTGCTCAGCACAAGCTGTAACCACACTTCATTCCTCCTATACCCTGGTTGGGAAACATTGGTGTTTACTAATGGTGCACGTACGGTAATGCCCACAGCAGGGCCTAACACTGTGCATGATCAGTTATTAGCATTAGTGATGAGCGGCACAGGCCATATTAAAATTTACGATATTTTGCAAATATATGGACGAATATTCATCCTATATTCGCTAAATTCACATATTCATTTTAATTTTTCATGCAAAAATTCAGAATGAAATTCCCATAGTGCGCATGCGCAATTATATCTTTCACCTAAAAGAAAGGAGGGATCAGTGTCCTCTGACAGGAAGTGCCGATATTCGCAAAAAAAAAAAAAAAAAATATTCGTCATTACGAATATATATCACTACATTCTAAATATTTGCGATATCGCAAAGTGCCGATATTCGTGGTAAAAATTTGCGCTCAACACTAATTAGCATGCACATGATATGTATACAGGGTTCAGTACTGGAGGCCAAGAGAAGGTAAGCCAGGAGGTAGGTGACACAGCAGCACTTTAGCCCCTCCTCTTTGACACCTAAGCTCGGACAAAAAAAATAATATTAAAGCTTATGAAAAGGACATCAGTTTTATAAAAAGTTGGATCCATTTTATTGCCCGAATATCTGTTAACCCAAGACTGCAGCTCATAACATGGCCATATAGGCGGAGAGATCCTCTGTAAATGTATCTGTAAGTTCCCATCAATCGCATTATCCAGGATTCCCAGTATATAAACAGTAGGTAGGCGCAGTAGACTGGCAGTGTAACCATTACAGGCCTCTATTAGACATATACGTCCACAGTGTATACCTCCGGCAGAAGCTGCTGTATACGGCTCAGTCACAATGAGTTCTTAGACTCTAAATATAAGCAAGAATGCATCCAGTCACTGACATCAAGCAGAGATCTTGAAAATAGAACTAAAACAAAGAGTTTGAAAAAATAAACTTGCAGAATGTTTTATAATACAAGGATTACGTTCTACCTCAATATGGCCGCACAATCTCTACAATAATACATAATGTGCAGATACAGTGCGGGATATCAGTACATCCCGGCTGATTGTGAGCGCTGAAGGTCAGTGAGCTGGAAAGTATAGAGGCAGCGCATACGCTGTGCATGTACAGTGCACCATTACTTGTATCAGTGAATTATTCAGCTGCCGCACAACACGGAAAATCAACCAGAAAACCCTTTCATGACACTTAATATCACGCCCCTCCCATAGACTTGCATTGAGGGGGCATGACTGTGACGCCACGAGGGGCATTGCCATGACGTCATGAGCCTCTGCCCCGCATTGCCAGTCATCTGCGAAGTTCACTCCGTGCACTGGATGTCTGGGGTGCCGCAGCAAAGATCATGGGGGTCCCCAGTGGTGGGACCCCCGAGATCAGACATCTGATCCCCCATCCATTGGATAGGGGATAAGAAGTCTAGGGGGGGGGGGGGGGGGGAGTACTCCTTTAAATCAGCTTCATTAACCAATGAAAGCTCTGGCTAAACCATAGAAGATTGTAGGAAATGTAGTAATGTGCCATGTATGAATGGGCCGATCCACACTTACTTACTGGCTCTCTGCTGTGTCTCATTAAGAGGGCCATAGTGGAGGACCCCCTCCCCCACACAAATGCTCTACTGGAGTCAATGCGGGACAACCCTTTAAATGCTGTACAAATTATATCAAGCAGTGGAGTGTTCCTTTATGTTTTATACGCTGATCACCACAGCCCACCAGCTAAGACGACAATCTCCATGATGTTTACAACCAGCACAATAAACATGAAACCCCAGACTATTACTTTACAAGACTAAACAAGCTGTACAGGACGCCATTACCACCAGCCTGTCATACGAGGTACCTACCGCATGAGACATCTGATAGGCCATGGGAGAAGGCATGAGCTGGCCGGGGACATGCTGTGCGGATATCCTAGATGAGTGGCTTATAGTAGGATAACGCGAGGACGTGGTCAGCTGGGACATTGACAGCTACAACAAAAGACATTATATTGTTAGATAAAGCGGCAATAAACATGTAAAGCTACTTCAGTGCTACATGAGGAAAAAGCCAGAACTTCAAGGACTGTAGAAAGGTTTGGCACCTAAGTACATCTCTGTGTATATATGTGGTACAAGTGAATACATGAAGTGAATACATGAAGCTCTGTCATATCTCTTATTAGGAGAAGGAGTCATTATTCTCCCTTTTCAGCAGCTTGTGGTATAAAGAGGTATTCCTCATGTATAAAAATATACAAATGCTGCATAAGTATATAGCAATGATCACCTGTCTGCCCCAGTTCTAAAACCACCAAAATCCATCTGTTTTAGGGTCTTAGTCCTGTTCTTCCTGGCGGAGCAGTTGCTTAGTGCTACAATTCCCAAAATGCATTGGTTTTCCTTAGCTCTCTTTCCCAGTCCTTCCACCTTGCCTACTCCCCTTCCACAACACTTCTGCTAGTTTCCAACCCAGAGCTGTTGCAGAACATTTAATTTTACAGCAGACTATTACAGAGTGAGACTTCAGCACCTGCTGTATTCATTTCATGACTGCTCCTCTGCCTGTGGCATTGCTCAGCACAAGGCAGCATTCCTGAGCAATGTCACAATATAGATCTATATCTGTATGTGTATATGAAAGGGAGATGTGATGTAGGCTTCAGGGGCTGGTTAGAAGTGATGACATAATACAGGGGGTGGGGCTAGAGCTCAGAGACAATTTACAGCCACACAGGATGATGCATTGTCTCAGGGAAGAAGGAGGAGCTGGAGAGCTGATGAGAGCATACTGACGAGAGGACTACATAACTTCTTATCAGGAGGAAGGTAGGAGTCGGGGAGCTTCTGAGACAACACAACACTTACAATGAAAGGACTACACAATTTCCTGTCCGGAGGTGGGGGGGGGGGGGTAGTAATAGTATTAGTATTTTTAACTAAAAGTTTCTCATACTGGAATACCCCTTTAACATGTTGCTGCCTTCAAGAGATCGGGAAATGTTATAAACCTGCTTAGCTCCACCCACAATGATACAATCCATAGATGATAAGGAGGAGGTAGTGATACTGCGGGCTTATATATCTCCCTCATTGTGCCTCATTCTATAAGAAAGAGGAAGGAGCAATAGTGCGGTGAGATAAGATTGGGATAAGTGCGGGCAGCATGAAATGCCACAAAAGTAAGTGTAGATATGAAATGGTTAATAACCTAGGGAAAAGCTAGAAGTAGAGGCGAACACTTACCGCAGGTCCCAGCTCAGTATCTTGTAGAGGCGCTGAACTTGTGGCCGGTGCCTTTGCTAAAGAGAAACAAAAACATAACGATAGATCCATAAACCATAATAATAGACGACACAATATACAAACAAAACATTTTCTGTACTGAACAGATGAGAGAAGGAGCTGTAATCTTGTGCTGTTACTGACATGTGCAGAGCTCAGTTCACACACAGCAGATTTGCTGCGGGTTTTTTTTTCTGGTCTGGACTTGCAGAAATTCTGCAGAGTGCGGCAAAGTCCAATGACCAGTGAAGGATGCTGCCAGTGAAGTAAATTAAATCCTATTGTTGGAATTTTACCCCAGAATCTGCAGCAAAATAGGCAAATCTAGTTAAGGCAATGTTCACACACGGAAAACAACGGCTGTATTTTATTTGGAGATTTTTGCTGTAAATGGCTTTTATTTTTTATGTCCATGTTTTTTTCCCTACATGGCTTAAAAAAAAAAAAAAAAAAAAGCCGAAAATAAAATTTTACTTACAGACACATTTTTTTTTAGCCAGTGTGTGAACATGACCTAAACGTAAAAAAATATATAAAAAAGCAGCATAGTCGTCTCACCGATGCCTTCCTGGTTCTCCACGGGTCTCTGTACAACCGGCTTATACTGGCTTATATAAAGTTTATTTTAAATGATGGCTGTTGCACCAGAATCTGCACATTTTGGTTTAGTCTCAACATGCTAAAATTTTCTGCAAAATAATTGCTACGTGAATATGTGACTTCTGGATTACTATTTATTCCATTTTAGGAAGTGTGCAGGGTAAAAGGAAATCCCCATAGCAAACATATGCTGTTCTGGACAGTTCCTAAAATGGACAGAGATGTCAGCAGAGAGCAATGTGGTCATGATGTCAGCAGAGAGCTCTGTGTTTCAAAAAGAAAATAATTTCCACTGTAGTATTCAGCAGCTAATAAATCCTGGAAGGATTAAGATTTTTTAATAGAAGTAATTTACAAATCTGTTTAACTTTCTGGCACCAGTTGATTTAAAAAAAAAGTTTTTCACCGGAGTACCCCTTTAATACATTGTATTGTATAATAATAAAGCAGGCTCTAGGGCAGTGGTCTTCAACCTGCGGACCTCCAGATGTTGCAAAACTACAACTCCCAGTGTGCCCGGACAGCCATCGGCAAAACCTTTTTTTATATATATATATCAACTGGCTCCGGAAAGTTAAACAGATTTGTAAATGACTTCTATTAAAAAATCTTAATTCTTCCAATAGTTATTAGCTTCTGAAGTTTTCTGTCTAACTGCTCAATGATGATGTCACGTCCCGGGAGCTGTGCATGATGGGAAAATATCCCCATAGGAACTGCACAGCTCCCGGGACGTGAGTCATCAGAGAGGAGTTAGACAGAAAGCAACAACTCAACTTCAGAAGCTAATAACTATTGGAAGGATTAAGATTTTTTAATAGAAGTAATTTACAAATCTGTTTAACTTTCCGGAGCCAGTTATAATATATAAAGAAATGTTTTGGCCTGGAATACCCCTTTAATCTTAGCTGACATAACCTCCCCTACCACCTTTTTGCTGTCTGGCAGTGACGGGGTGTCGCGGAGGTTGGGGTCCCCAATGTCAGGCGTGGTAAGTTCCCTACCTTATGGGTTTACTTCAGTTCTTCCTTCCTCTTTCCGCTTTTCCTATTGTTCGCTCCTGTCTATCCGCCCTCTCTTCCCTTTGTGTTCTTTCTGTTTCCTTCCCCTTTTTTGTTTTTATAGTTTTTTTTGTCTTTTCCCTTTTCCATACTTTTCACTCCGTTGTCCCGGTACCGTGCTCCTTCCTGTAGCTCATTTGACTTTTTACCTCTCCATATCTGTCCCTAATGGACCTCCACCTGCACACTGCTATATGTCACATTGTCCTATAATTTGGTCTTTACTCTCCGACCCGCCCTTTTTATTGTGAGGGGCATCCTTATTGCGGTACCTATTGTTCTATTCATCTACTTGTCACTGACGTGTTTGCTTACTTAATGTTTGTACTTCTAGTTTAAACTTAATAAAACTTTTACTTTGAAAAAGAAAGAAAATCAGAGGTTCAACCACAATATATTAATATATATGTACATACACATAAAAATATAAATATAAAAAAAAAGATATATATATATATATATTCTAAAGATGAAGAAGAAGCGGCACTCCAATGTAGAACATCAACGTGGTTTATTCACTCATCTGTGTACAGCGACGTTTCGGCATGATGCTTGAGAAAGGCTTTATTGATAAGTCGAAACGTCGCTGTACACAGATGAGTGAATAAACCACGTTGATGTTCTACATTGGAGTGCCGCTTCTTCTTCTTCATCTTTGGAATATGACATTGGGAGTAGGTCTGCTCCTGAAGCGCGCACCCATACGGATCTTGAATCCTGCAGCACGGTGCTCCTATTTTTCCTTTATATATATATAAACATATATATATATATATATATATATATATATACACACAAAAAATTATATATATATATATATATATATACATACATGACGGTAAAAAAGGGTGCAATGTACTGAATGAATCCCAGTGCCACTATAACTCAATAAGAAGCCTGCGCTGTAGGATCCTTTATTCATCAAGCTATAGAATGCAGATTTATGTTCATTGTAAAATATGAGGCTCCCGATGAAATATTAAGCCCAGACACACGTGTGTTATACACATCATGTCTGTAATGGATGGGATGTCCAGAAGACTATTAGTCACTGAGATCCTATACTGAGGCGTGTTGTGACTGTCAGCGACCAGACGTCTGCTCATTCTCTCATTCTACAACAGTGTTCCCCAATCAGGGAGCCTCCAGCTGTTGCAAAACTACAACTCCCAGCATGCCCGGACAGCCGTTGGCTGTCCGGGCATGCTGGAAGTTGTAGTTTTGCAATATCACTTTAAGACTGTGCAGTGTGGTGCGGATTATAACGTATGCTATGTGTGTTTTATACCCAGTATTATTTTTACTTTATTGCTCTAGCCTTGTTTATCTCCTTGACAGTCCTGTTGGTTCTTGGTTTATTATTGCATACTTAAAGGAGTACTCCACTGGAAAACATTTTTTATTAAATCAATTGGTGCCAGAAAGTTAAACAGATTTGTAAATTACTTCTATTAAAAAAATCTTAATCCTTCCAGTACTTATCAGCTGCCGTGTGATCCACAGGAAGTACTTTTCTTTTTGAATTTCTTTTCTGTCTGACTACAGTGCTCTCTGCTGCCACCTCTGTCCATGTCAGGAACTGTCCAGTGCAGGATAGTTTTGCTATGGGGATTTGCTCCTGTTCTGGACAGTTCCTGACATGGACAGAGGTGTCAGCAGAGAGCACTGTGGTCAGGCAGAAAGGAAATTCAAAAATAAAAGAAGTTCCAGTGGATCATACAGCAGCTGATAAGTACTGGAAGGATTAAGATTTTTAAATAAAAGTAATTTAAAAATCTGTTTAACTTTCTGGCACCAGTTGATTTAAAAGAAAATGTATTCCAATGGAGTTACCCTTTAAAGGTGAACTCCGGTGGAAACAAGTAGAAAACAAATGTTTTCAAATCAACTGGTACCAGAAAGTTAAACAGATTTGTAAATTACTTCTATCAAAAAATCTTAATCCTTCCAGTACTTATTAGCTGCTGTACAAAACAGAAATTTGTGAATTTATTTTCTGCCTGACCACAGTGCTCTCTGCTGACACCTCTGTACGTGTCAGGAACTGTCCAGATTAGAATCATATCCCCATAGAAAACCGCTCCTACTCTGGACAGTTCCTGACACGGACAGAGGTGTCCCTAGAGAGCACTGTGATCTGAAAAGAACTTCACAAATGTCTCTGTAGTATATCTGTGGAACATACAGCAGCTGATAAGTACTGGAAGGGTTAAGATTTTTAAAATGAAGTGATTTACAAATCTGTATAACTTTATTGCACCAGTTGATTTGAAAACATATTTTTTCCACCAGAGTTTCCCTTTAACCCCTTCAGGACCAAGCCCATTTTGGCCTTAAGGACCAGAGTGTTTTTTGAACATCTGACCACTGTCACTTTAAACATTAATAACTCTGGAATGCTTTTACCTATCATTCTGATTCCGAGATTGTTTTTTCGTGACATATTCTACTTTAACATGGTAGTAAATTTTTGTGGTAACTTGCATCCTTTCCTTGTGAAAAATCCTAAAATTTGATGAAAAATTTGAAAATTTTGCATTTTTCTAACTTTGAAGCTCTCTGCTTGTAAGGAAAATGTATATTACAAATAAAAAAAAATTTTATTCACATATACAATATGTCTACTTTATGTTTGCATCATAAAAGTGACGAGTTTTTACTTTTGGAAGACACCAGAGGGCTTCAAAGTTCAGCAGCAATTTTCCAATTTTTCACAAAATTTTCAAACTCACTATTTTTCAGGGACCAGTTCAGGTTTGAAGTGGATTTGAAGGGTCTTCTCATTAGAAATACCCCACAAAAGACCCCATTATAAAAACTGCACCCCCCAAAGTATTCAAAATGACATTCAGTCATCATTTTAACCCTTTAGGTGTTTCACAGGAATAGAAGCAAAGTGAAGGAGAAAATTCACAATCTTCATTTTTTACACTCGCATGTTCTTGTAGACCCAATTTTTAAATTTTTACAAGGGGTAAAAGGAGAAAATGTATACTTATATTTGTAGCCCAATTTCTCTCGAGTAAGCACATACCTCATATGTCTATGTAAAGTGTTCGGCGGGCGCAGTAGAGGGCTCAGAAGGGAAAGAGCGACAAGGGGATTTTGGAGAGTACGTTTTTCTGAAATGGTTTTTGGGGGCATGTTGCATTTAGGAAGCCCTTATGGTGCCAGAACAGCAAAAAACCCTCACATGGCATACCATTTTGGAAACTAGACCCCTTGAGGTACGTAACAAGGAATAAAGTGAGCCTTAATACCCCACAGGTGTTTCACGACTTTTGCATATGTAAAAAAAAAATATTTTTTTTTCACTAAAATGTGTGTTTCCCCCCAAATTTCACATTTTTCCAAGGGTTAATAGCAGGAAATACCCCCCAATATTTGTAACCCCTTCTCTTCTGAGTATGGAGGTACCCCATAAGTTGACCTGAAGTGCACTATGGGTGAACTACAATGCTCAGAAGAGAAGGAGTCATATTTGGCTTTTTGAGAGCAAATTTTGCTCGGGGGGCATGTCGCATTTAGGAAGCCCCTATGGTGCCAGAACAGCAAAAAATACCCACATGGCATACCATTTTGGAAACTAGACCCCTTGAGGAATGTAATAAGGAATAAAGTGAGCCTTATTACCCCACAGGTGTTTCATGACTTTTGCATATGTAAAAAAAAAAAAAAAAAAATTTCCACTAAAATGTGTGTTTCCCCCCTAATTTCACCTTTTTGCAAGGGTTAATAGCAGAAAATACTCCCCAAAATTTGTAACCCCATCTCTTCTGAGTATGTAGGTACCCCATAAGTTGACCTGAAGTGCACTATGGGCGAACTACAATGCTCAGAAGAGAAGGAGTCATATTTGGCTTTTTGAGAGCAAATTTTGCTCGGGGAGCATGTCACATTTAGGAAGCCCCTAAGGTGCCAGAACAGCAAAAAAAAACACACATGGCATACCATTTTGGAAACTAGACCCCTTGAGGAACGTAACAAGGGGTACAGTGAGCATTTACCCCCCACTGGTGTCTGACAGATCTTTGGAACAGTGGGCTGTACAAGTTTTCATTTTCATGGACCACTGTTCCAAAGATCCGTCAGACACCTGTGGGGGGTAAATTCTCACTGCACCCCTCATTACATTCCGTGAGGGGTGTCGTTTCCGAAATGGGGTCACATGTGGGGTTTTGTTTTTTTTGCGTTTGTCAAAACCGCTGTAACAATCAGCCACCCCTGTGCAAATCACCTCAAATGTACATGGTGCACTCTCCCTTCTGGGCCTTGTTGTGCGCCCCCAGAGCACTTTGCGCTCACATATGGGGTATCTCTGTAGTCGGGAGAAATTGCGTTACAAATTTTGGGGGACTTTTTTCCCTTTTACCTCTTGTGAAAATTTAAAGTATAGGGCAACATCAGCATGTTAGTGTAAAAAATAAAAAATGTTTACACTAACATTCTGGTGTAGACCCCAACATTTCCTTTTCATGAAGGGTTAAAGAAGAAAAAGCCCCCCACACCTTGTAACGCAATTTCTCCCGATTACAGCGATACCCCATATGTCGCCCTAAACTGTTGCCCTGAAATACGACAGGGCTCCAAAGTGAGAGCACCATGTGCATTTGAGGCCTAAATTAGGGATTTGCATAGGGGTGGACATAGGGGTATTCTACGCCAGTGATTCCCAAACAGGGTGCCTCCAGCTGTTGCAAAACTCCCAGCATGCCTGGACAGTCAACGGCTGTCCGACAATACTGGGAGTTGTTGTTTTTCAACAGCTGGAGGCTCTGCTTTGGAAACAGTGGTGTACCGGACGTTCTTATTGGGGGAGGGGGGCTGTGTAAGGGTATGTGTATATGTAGTGTTTTTAACTTTTTATTTTATTTTGTGTTAGTGTAGTGTAGTGTTTTTAGGGTACAGTCACATGGGCGGGGGATTACAGCGGGTTTCCCAGCGCAAAATTTGCTGCATCTCAAGATGCGAGAAACCCACTGTAAAAGCCTCGCCCATGTGAATGTACCCTGTACATTCACGGGGGTGGCGGGGCGGGGGGGGGGGGGGGGGGGCTTGCATCAGCTGTTGCAAAACCACAACTCCCAGCATGCATGGTCTGTTAGTGCATGCTGGGAGTCATAGTTTTGCAACAGCTGGAGGCACACAGGTTAGGAAACACTGAGTTAGAAACAGACAATGTTTCCCAACCAGTGTGTCTCCAGTTGTTGCAAAACTACAACTCCCAGCATGCCCAGACAGCTGAAGGGCATGCTGGGAGTTGTAGTTCGGCAACATCTGAAGGGCCAGATGTTGCTGAACTAAAACTCCCAGCATGCCTGGACAGTCAGTGCATGCTGGGAGTTGTAGTTTTGCAACAGCTGGAAGAGCACAGATTGGAGACCATTATACAATGGTCTCCAAACTGAGGCCCTCCAGATGTTGCAAAACTACAACTCCCAGCATGCCCAGACAGCCAAAGGCTGTCTAGGCATGCTGGGAGTTGTAGTTTTCAGACTCCTAGAAGCAGCAGTGAAGATCTTCACTGCTGCTTCTGAGGACCATATACTTACCCGTCGCTGCTCGTCCACGTGGCCGGTCCCGCGCTGCTCCTCGGTCCCGCCGCTGGATCAGGTAAGTCCGCCGGTCCCCACGTGTCCCCCCCCCCTATCCTGCAGGTCCCCGCGAGCCCCTGCAGCCTTCGTCCCCCGTTCTGCCCGACTTCCAGGGGCGGGCAGTGCGGGGGATCTGAACTTTCACCCCAGATCACTGTGATTGGTCCACAGGGACCAATCACAGTGATCGCTGACCAGGACCATCAATTGATGGTCCTGGGGGTGAAGCAGAAGTTGTCCCCTGCTGGAAACAGCGGGACTTCTGCCAGTTAACCCGTGCGATGCTGCGCATCGCCGGGTTAACTGAATGTCATTTATAAACGCCGGGATGCGCGAACGCACTGCACAACCCGGCGTTTATATATGACATTCTGCGGGAAGGGGTTAATGTTTATTATTCTTGTAGTTACTGTTTTTTTCTTACAGTTTTGATTTACTTTGCATTTTTACTTTGTTTGGTATCAACTCAGTCTTGGTTTTTGTCTCTGGGTCCTAGAGTCCTTCTGATGTTTTCGTGAGGGTCAGTGCTGCAGATTAGGATTTTCATGAGGGATATATGCAGGGACAGTGAGGGTCAGCGTTAAGGGAAAGATTCAGTGAAGGAGAAAAATTATTCGAATGCCTGCTAATTTTGTACATTTGCACCAACAAAGAAATGATCGGTCTATAATTTTTAAGGTCGGTTTATCTGAACAGAGAAAGACAAAATATCAACAAAAAATACAGAAAAATGAATTTCAAATTATTAATGAATTGCATTTTGCTGTAATAAGTTTTTGATAGAGATGTCCTGATACCATTTGTTAAACACTGAGTGTCAGTACCGATACTTTTTTTAACCACTCGCTGATCCCAACTACTTATACTTTTTTCAATGTCATGTCACAGGGTTTTTTTTTAAGGGGAAAAAGGGGTGTTTTTCTGAAAACTGATGGAGAAAGCCCATGTACAGGCCTGTGTGATGGAGAAAGATCATGTACAGGACTGTATGATGGAGAAAGATCATGTACAGGACCGTCTGATGGAGAAAGATCATGTACAGGACCGTCTGATGGAGAAAGATCATGTACAGGCCTGTATGGTGGAGAAAGATCATGTACAGGCCCGTCTGATGGAGAAAGATCATGTACAGGACCGTCTGATGGAGAAAGATCATGTACAGGACCGTCTGATGGGGAAAGATCATGTACAGGACCGTCTGATGGAGAAAGATCATGTACAGGACCGTCTGATGGGGAAAGATCATGTACAGGACCGTCTGATGGAGAGAGATCATGTACAGGACCGTCTGATGGAGAAAGATCATGTACAGGCCCGTCTGATGGAGAAAGATCATGTACAGGGCCGTCTGATGGAGAAAGATCATGTACAGGACTGTCTGACGGGGAAAGATCATGTACAGGACTGTATGATGGAGAAAGATCATGTACGGGACCGTCTGATGGAGAAAGATCATGTACAGGACTGTATGATGGAGAAAGATCATGTACAGACCCGTCTGATGGAGAAAGATCATGTACAGGCCCGTCTGATGGAGAAAGATCATGTACGGGCCCGTCTGATGGAGAAAGATCATGTACAGGACCGTCTGATGGGGAAAGATCATGTACAGGACCGTCTGATGGAGAAAGATCATGTACAGGACCGTCTGATGGGGAAAGATCATGTACAGGACCGTCTGATGGAGAGAGATCATGTACAGGACCGTCTGATGGAGAAAGATCATGTACAGGGCCGTCTGATGGAGAAAGATCATGTACAGGCACGTCTGATGGAGAAAGATCATGTACAGGGCCGTCTGATGGGGAAAGATCATGTACAGGCACGTCTGATGGAGAAAGATCATGTACAGGGCCGTCTGATGGAGAAAGATCATGTACGGGCCCGTCTGATGGAGAAAGATCATGTACAGGACCGTCTGATGGAGAAAGATCATGTACAGGACCGTCTGATGGAGAAAGATCATGTACAGGACTGTATGATGGAGAAAGATCATGTACAGGGCCGTCTGATGGAGAAAGATCATGTACGGGCCCGTCTGATGGAGAAAGATCATGTACAGGGCCGTCTGATGGAGAAAGATCATGTACAGGGCCGTCTGATGGAGAAAGATCATGTACGGGCCCGGCTAATGGAGAAAGATCATGTACAGGGCCGTCTGATGGAGAAAGATCATGTACAGGACCGTCTGGTGGAGAAAGATCATGTACGGGACTGTATGATGGAGAAAGATCATGTACAGGCCTGTATGATGGAGAAAAATCATGTACAGGCCCGTGTGATGGAGAAAGATCATGTACAGGCCCGTCTGATGGAGAAAGATCATGTACAGGACCGTCTGATGGGGAAAGATCATGTACTGGCCCGTCTGATGGAGAAAGTTCATGTACAGGACCGTCTGATGGGGAAAGATCATGTACAGGACCGTCTGGTGGAGAAAGATCATGTACGGGACCGTCTGGTGGAGAAAAATCATGTACGGGACCGTCTGATGGAGAAAGATCATGTACAGGACCGTCTGATGGAGAAAGATCATGTACAGGACCATCTGATGGGGAAAGATCATGTACAGGACCATCTGATGGAGAAAGATCATGTACAGGACCGTCTTATGGGGAAAGATCATGTACAGGACCGTCTGATGGAGAAAGATCATGTACAGGACCATCTGATGGGGAAAGATCATGTACAGGACCATCTGATGGAGAAAGATCATGTACAGGACCGTCTGATGGGGAAAGATCATGTACAGGACCATCTGATGGAGAAAGATCATGTACAGGACCGTCTGATGGAGAAATATCACGTACAGGACCGTCTGATGGAGAAAGATCATGTACAGGACCATCTGATGGGGAAAGATCATGTACAGGACCATCTGATGGAGAAAGATCATGTACAGGACCGTCTGATGGGGAAAGATCATGTACAGGACCATCTGATGGAGAAAGATGGAGAAAGATCACGTACAGGACCGTCTGATGGAGAAAGATCATGTACAGGACCGTCTGATGGAGAAAGATCATGTACAGGGCCGTCTGATGGGGAAAGATCATGTACAGGCACGTCTGATGGAGAAAGATCATGTACAGGGCCGTCTGATGGAGAAAGATCATGTACGGGCCCGTCTGATGGAGAAAGATCATGTACAGGACCGTCTGATGGAGAAAGATCATGTACAGGACCGTCTGATGGAGAAAGATCATGTACAGGACTGTATGATGGAGAAAGATCATGTACAGGGCCGTCTGATGGAGAAAGATCATGTACAGGCCCGTCTGATGGAGAAAGATCATGTACAGGGCCGTCTGATGGAGAAAGATCATGTACAGGCCCGTCTGATGGAGAAAGATCATGTACAGGCCCGTCTGATGGAGAAAGATCATGTACAGGCCCGTCTGATGGAGAAAGATCATGTACAGGGCCGTCTGATGGAGAAAGATCATGTACAGGGCCGTCTGATGGAGAAAGATCATGTACGGGCCCGGCTAATGGAGAAAGATCATGTACAGGGCCGTCTGATGGAGAAAGATCATGTACAGGACCGTCTGGTGGAGAAAGATCATGTACGGGACTGTATGATGGAGAAAGATCATGTACAGGCCTGTATGATGGAGAAAGATCATGTACAGGCCCGTGTGATGGAGAAAGATCATGTACAGGCCCGTCTGATGGAGAAAGATCATGTACAGGACCGTCTGATGGGGAAAGATCATGTACTGGCCCGTCTGATGGAGAAAGTTCATGTACAGGACCGTCTGATGGGGAAAGATCATGTACAGGACCGTCTGGTGGAGAAAGATCATGTACGGGACCGTCTGGTGGAGAAAAATCATGTACGGGACCGTCTGATGGAGAAAGATCATGTACAGGACCGTCTGATGGAGAAAGATCATGTACAGGACCATCTGATGGGGAAAGATCATGTACAGGACCATCTGATGGAGAAAGATCATGTACAGGACCGTCTTATGGGGAAAGATCATGTACAGGACCGTCTGATGGAGAAAGATCATGTACAGGACCATCTGATGGGGAAAGATCATGTACAGGACCATCTGATGGAGAAAGATCATGTACAGGACCGTCTGATGGGGAAAGATCATGTACAGGACCATCTGATGGAGAAAGATGGAGAAAGATCACGTACAGGACCGTCTGATGGAGAAAGATCATGTACAGGACCGTCTGATGGAGAAAGATCATGTACAGGACTGTCTGATGGAGAAAGATCATGTACAGGACCGTCTGATGGAGAAAGATCATGTACAGGACTGTCTGATGGGGAAAGATCATGTACGGGCCCGTCTGATGGTGAAAGATCATGTCCAGGACCGCCTGAAGGAGAAAGCCCATGTTCAGGCCCGCCTGATGGGGAAAGATCATGTACAGGACCGTCTGATGGGGTAAGATCATGTTCAGGCCCGTCTGATGGAGAAAGATCATGTAAAGGCCCGTCTGATGGAGAAAGATCATGTACAGGGCCGTCTGATGGAGAAAGATCATGTACAGGCCCGTCTGATGGAGAAAGATCATGTAAAGGCCCGTCTGATGGAGAAAGATCATGTACAGAGCCGTCTGATGGAGAAAGATCATGTACAGGGCCGTCTGATGGAGAAAGATCATGTACAGACCCGTCTGATGGAGAAAGATCATGTACAGGACCGTCTGATGGAGAAAGATCATGTACAGGGCCGTTTGATGGAGAAAGATCATGTAAAGGCCCGTCTGATGGAGAAAGATCATGTACAGGGCCGTCTGATGGAGAAAGATCATGTACAGGCCCGTCTGATGGGGAAAGATCATGTACAGGACCGTCTGATGGAGAAAGATCATGTACAGGACCATCTGATGGAGAAAGATCATGTACAGGACCGTTTGATGGAGAAAGATCATGTAAAGGCCCGTCTGATGGAGAAAGATAATGTACAGGCCTGTCTGGTGGAGAAAGATGATGTACAGGCCCGTCTGATGGAGAAAGATCATGTACAGGAGCGTCTGATGGAGAAAGATCATGTACAGGACCGTCTGACGGAGAAAGATCATGTACAGGCCTGTCTGACGGGGAAAGATCATGTTCAGGACTGTATGATGGAGAAAGATCATGTACAGGACCGTCTGATGGAGAAAGATCATGTAAAGGCCCGTCTGATGGAGAAAGATCATGTACAGGCCCGTCTGATGGAGAAAGATCATGTACAGGGCCATCTGATGGAGAAAGATCATGTACAGGACCGTCTGATGGAGAAAGATCATGTACAGGGCCGTCTGATGGAGAAAGATCATGTACAGACCCGTCTGATGGAGAAAGATCATGTACAGGCCCGTCTGATGGAGAAAGATCATGTACAGGCCTGTATAGTGGAGAAAGATCATGTACGGGACCGTCTGATGAAGAAAGATCATGTACAGGCCCGTCTGATGGAGAAAGATCATATACGGGACTGTCTGATGGAGAAAGATCATGTACAGGCCCGTCTGATGGGGAAAGATCATGTACAGGACCGTCTGATGGAGAAAGATCATGTACAGGACCGTCTGATGGAAAAAGATCATGTACAGGACCGTCTGACGGAGAAAGATCATGTACAGGCCTGTCTGACGGGGAAAGATCATGTACAGGACCGTCTGATGGAGAAAGATCATGTAAAGGCCCGTCTGATGGAGAAAGATCATGTACAGGCCCGTCTGATGGAGAAAGATCATGTACAGGGCCATCTGATGGAGAAAGATCATGTACAGGACCGTCTGATGGAGAAAGATCATGTACAGGGCCGTCTGATGGAGAAAGATCATGTACAGACCCGTCTGATGGAGAAAGATCATGTACAGGCCCGTCTGATGGAGAAAGATCATGTACAGGCCTGTATAGTGGAGAAAGATCATGTACGGGACCGTCTGATGAAGAAAGATCATGTACAGGCCCGTCTGATGGAGAAAGATCATATACGGGACTGTCTGATGGAGAAAGATCATGTACAGGCCCGTCTGATGGGGAAAGATCATGTACAGGACCGTCTGATGGAGAAAGATCATGTACAGGACCGTCTGATGGAAAAAGATCATGTACAGGACCGTCTGATGGAGAAAGATCATGTACAGACCCGTCTGGTGGAGAAAGATCATGTACGGGACCGTCTGATGAAGAAAGATCATGTACAGGCCCGTCTGATGGAGAAAGATCATATACGGGACCGTCTGATGGAGAAAGATCATGTTCAGGACCATCTGATGGAGAAAGATCATGTACAGGCCCGTCTGATGGAGAAAGATCATGTACAGGACCGTCTGATGGAGAAAGATCATGTACAGGACCGTCTGACGGAGAAAGATCATGTACAGGCCTGTCTGACGGGGAAAGATCATGTACAGGACTGTATGATGGAGAAAGATCATGTACAGGCCCGTCTGATGGAGAAAGATCATGTAAAGGCCCGTCTGATGGAGAAAGATCATGTACAGGGCCGTCTGATGGAGAAAGATCATGTACAGGGCCGTCTGATGGAGAAAGATTATGTACAGGACCGTCTGATGGAGAAAGATAATGTACAGGGCCGTCTGATGGAGAAAGATCATGTACAGGCCCGTCTGATGGAGAAAGATCATGTAAAGGCCCATCTGATGGAGAAAGATCATGTACAGGGCCGTCTGATGGAGAAAGATCGTGTACAGGACCGTCTGATGGAGAAAGATCATGTACAGGACCGTCTGATGGAGAAAGATCATGTACAGGACCGTCTGATGGAGAAAGATCATGTACAGGGCCGTCTGATGGAGAAAGATCATGTACAGGCCCGTCTGATGGAGAAAGATCATGTAAAGGCCCGTCTGATGGAGAAAGATCATGTACAGGGCCGTCTGATGGAGAAAGATCATGTACAGGGCCATCTGATGGAGAAAGATCATGAACAGGACCGTCTGATGGAGAAAGATCATGTACAGGGCCGTCTGATGGAGAAAGATCATGTACAGGCCCGTCTGATGGAGAAAGATCATGTAAAGGCCCGTCTGATGGAGAAAGATCATGTACAGGGCCGTCTGATGGAGAAAGATCATGTACAGGACCGTCTGATGGAGAAAGATCATGTACAGACCCGTCTGATGGAGAAAGATCATGTACAGGCCCGTCTAATGGAGAAAGATCATGTACAGGCCCGTCTGATGGAGAAAGATCATGTACAGGCCTGTATGGTGGAGAAAGATCATGTACGGGACCGTCTGATGGAGAAAGATCATGTACAGGGCCGTCTGATGGGGAAAGATCATGTACAGGACGGTCTGATGGAGAAAGATCATGTACAGGACCGTCTGATGGAAAAAGATCATGTACAGGACCGTCTGATGGAGAAAGATCATGTACAGGACCGTCTGATGGGGAAAGATCATGTACGGGACCGTCTGATGGAGAAAGATCATGTACAGACCCGTCTGGTGGAGAAAGATCATGTACGGGACCGTCTGATGGAGAAAGATCATGTACAGGCCCGTCTGATGGAGAAAGATCATATACGGGACCGTCTGATGGAGAAAGATCATGTACAGGACCGTCTGATGGAGAAAGATCATGTACAGGACCGTCTGATGGAGAAAGATCATGTACAGGACCATCTGATGGAGAAATATCATGTACAGGACCATCTGGTGGAGAAAGATCATGTACAGGACCATCTGGTGGAGAAAGATCATATACAGGACCATCTGTGGAGTAAGCTCATGTACAGGACCAGCTGAAGTCTGCCAATAAACTGCTAAATCATTCAGAGGAGAACTGGTAGGTTCTTTCACATAGTTGTTCTTGCGACTGTATGGTTAATGTACCTTTCTATTCTACTGTAAGTCCTGGAGGTATCTGAGTACCTGAGTACTAGGAGCCAAGGAACCAAGGACAGGACACTACTGTAGGTGACATCAGCTGAGACATGCTGAATTTGCCTGTGTAAACTGCAAACCAGAATTGGCGGAGTGTTTAATTACATGGGGACAAGTCATTGTATTCCATATTATAGAAATATCTTGGCGCGGATTGTATCGTATATTCTTTAGCGGAGTTTGTCAGAGGCAGAACTTACTTAAAGGGAATTTATAGCCCTCTCTGTGCAGCCAGGAACAGGTCAATCTTACACGCATTTTCATTCTCTTTCTTTCTTTGATGCTGGATGAATCCGAGCTGATTATTCCATCTCAAGGTCATTTCAGGTTTAAACGCCATTGATCCGCGACACGGTCGGCTGATAGACACTATTTTATATAATTTGCCTCTTTTTGAAACCTCTAATATAATTACTTAACGGCGATTTACTTCTGTGATGGTAAATTGTTATTACTCCATTTACCTTCTTAAATGTAACTATATAATATGTTTATATTTTTAGCGTTTTCTTGCCTAGTACACGACTGTTATGTGTTTATTCTGGTGAATCTGAAGAACGGTGATAAGAGGAAAAAACACAGAGAATATTCTCTCCTGGTATATCATATTCTGGTATATCATATTCCCATATCATGCACACTCCCCATCACTAGTCATACAGCTCCATTCTAGTTTTATTCTAGCATAGCTGCATCTATACATTTTAATACTGTAAATGGGTCATGTTATCTCCAGTCTGAGCCACAGAAAATCAGTGTTTAATGTGTCAGAGGAGTGGTCAGTCCTGGGTCAGCTGACTTCTTGTGAACTACAGGATGACATCAGCAGACCCCTCCCCCTCTAGCTCTATCTGTATACTGCTGCAGCTATGTCTATGGGATCAGGAGATATATATATATATATATATATATATATATAGTAATTAAACACCTTCTCTCTAGCTCTATCTGTATGGGATAAGCATATATAGTAGTTATAACCCTCCCATCCAGCTCTATCTGTATACTGCTGCAGCTATGTCTATAGGATCAGGAGATATATATATATATATATATATATACATATATATATATATAGTAATTATACACCTTCTCTCTAGCTCCATCTCCATGGGATCAGGATATATAGTAGTTATAACCCTCACATCCAGCTCTATCTGTATACTGCTGCTATCTCCATGGGATCAGTGTATATAGTAGTTATACACCTCCCCTCCAGCTCTATCTGTTTACTGCTGCTATCTCTATGGGATCAGGATATATAGTAGTTATAACCCTCCCATCCATTTCTATCTGTATACTGCTGCTACTATCTTTATGGGATCAGTATATATAGTAGTTATACACCTCCCATCCATTTCTATCTGTATACTGCTGCTACTATCTTTATGGGATCAGTATATATAGTAGTTATACACCTCCCATCCATTTCTATCTGTATACTGCTGCTATTTTTATGGGATCAGAATATACAGTATTTATTTACCTTTCCTTCCAGCAATATCTGTATACTGCTGCTGCTATCCCTATGGGATCAGAAAAAAATAGTAGTTATACACCTGCCCTCCAGCTCTATCTGTATACTGCTGCTTCTATCTCTGTGGGATCAGGTTATATAGTAGTTATACACCTCCGCTCCAGCTCTATCTGTATACTGCCGCTGCTATCTCTATGGGATCACCATATATAGTAGGCATACCCCTCCCCTCCAGCTCTATCTGTATACTGCTGCTGCTATATCTTTGGGGTCAGGATATATAGTAGTTATACACCTCCCCTCCAGCTCTATCTGTTTACTACTGCCATCTCTATGGGATCAGTATATATAGTAGTTATACACCTCCCCTTCAGCTCTATCTGTATACTGCTGCTGCTATATCTATGGGATCAGGATATATAGTAGGCATACCCCTCCCCTCCAGCTCTATCTGTATACTGCTGCTGCTATATCTATGGGATCAGGATATATAGTAGTTATACACCTCCCCTCCAGCTCTATCTGTATACTGCTGCTATCTCTATGGGATCAGGACATATTGTAGTATATATTTTTTTCAGGACAAAAATCTGTGTCTGTTCGTAGCCCCAGGCTAAGGCAATGTTTTCAAACCAGTGCGTTTCTAGCTGTTGCAAAACTACAACTGCGAGCGTGCCCAGACAACCTTTGGGTGTTCAGGCATGCTGAAAATTGTAGTTTTGCAACAGCTGGAGGCTCCCTAGTTGGAAAACATTGGGCTAAAGAAAATATCTGCACCGGTAACAAAACCATTCACCGCAGCAAATCCCTATAGAATTATCTAAAAGTCCACAAGGAAAAAAAATATTTGGCTGGAGGATGTTGGCTTTAGCTTTAAGGAGGTCATAATATTTGCATCAGGGAGATTACAAGCCTCATAAACTCCATTTATATGAATTTTATGATCAATCTTGGAGGACCTCAAAATGACCATAATATCTTTACTAACATTTGGCTTGTAAAATGTAAGAGCCCGGATACCCAGAGCCAAGGAGCCATCATATATAAGGGGGAGGCACCAGGAAAGAGGGAAGATATTAGGGGTCCCACAGTCCACTGTATTGTCTGGTCACTGAAATCAATGACAGATGTAGCAGATCGGAGTTTGTCATCTTAGATAGTGTGATGCAAAAATGAAGCAGTACATATCCATCTGTTTTCTATCTGTACTTAAAAGCAGCACTCCAGGAATAAATATTATTTTGTTAGTTTTTTCTCTCACTTATATAATGCAGCAGAGTGCAGTAGTGTGCTTACCTGTTTTAACTAATGTGGCAGGCAGGAGTTTTCAGCCATACTAATTGCAATTCCACTGTTGAAATGAATTCCCAATGCTGCCTAAATTTCCCATGAATCCAGTGGGTTTGTAGAGTGAGAGCGGATGGAGTCACATCACTGCACCTGGTCATGGTATTAGGCTGCTGGTGCTGGAGGTCCCCCAGGTGAACTGATTAGACTTATAAGTGGGTTGAGGTCCTTTTCTTCTAAAGGGCAGGGTTACACGTAGCACATCCGGAGCGCATTTCACAATGCAGATGGGCCGACGGCAGTCACAAGAGTGAACGATGCGCAGCTGGAAATGCCCCGCTATGAGCTGACACACAGAGCTACAGCAGGGAGCTGACTTCTGACTGCCATTGGCACATGTGCAGCATTAAATACTGTGGATGCGCTAGGCGAGACTGTACCCTAAAAGTGCATTTTTTTAAGCAATATTGACATGAGGCGAAGGTGATTTGCAACATCTGTCTTTTGCATTGAACCCTATTGTAAGTGTGTGGGGCTCATTTTTAAACTCCATAGCTCTAAACCCTTGGCTCTCCAGCAACAGTAAAACTCCCAGCATGCTGAGGGTTGTAGTTCTGCAATAGCTGTAGAGCCACAGGTTGGTGACCTGGACTAAAAATGCTTGATCTAAATAAAACAGTAGAATCAGAACACCCTGCAGGGTCTAGTACTTTATGGGTATACTGTTAGGGTAGGAATGGCTGTCCATGTATGGTCCTAAATGGTGGACCTCCCTCCATGATGTTCTGGTACGGACAGGGGTGGTGGACCTCCCTCCATGATGGTCTGGTACGGAAAGGGGTGGTGGACCTCCCTCCATGATGGTCTGGTACGGACAGGGGTGGTGGACCTCCCTCCATGATGGTCTGCTATGGACAGGGGTGGTGGACCTCCCTCCATGATGTTCTGCTATGGACAGGGGTGGTGGACCTCCCTCCATGATGTTCTGGTACGGACAGGGGTGGTGGACCTCCCTCCATGATGGTCTGCTATGGACAGGGGTGGTGGACCTCCCTCCATGATGTTCTGCTATGGACAGGGGTGGTGGACCTCCCTCCATGATGTTCTGGTACGGACAGGGGTGGTGGACCTCCCTCCATGATGGTCTGCTATGGACAGGGGTGGTGGACCTCCCTCCATGATGTTCTGCTATGGACAGGGGTGGTCTTCATGAGACAATCCCTTTAAGGGGTAAACCTTCAATATGTGAAGAAAAAAAGGTAAGCAGACAAGTGTATGGAGTGGAGAAGGAGCAGGTGGGGATCGGCACAGAACAGGCGGCATTATGACAGATCATAAGAGAAAACCCATAATGAAGAGTCACGTTCATCCTAAACCTCCACTATAAAGCATCTGCTGGAGGAGACGAGCACCGGGATCACATACACAACATATGGAAACACTGCGGGTGAACACTCCCTGCAGATAATCCCACAACAACAGGAGCAGCCTCCAAGATACAGGCAGCCGCTGCCAGGAACTATACCACTGCCAGAATCCATATTATTCACTGTGACCAATGTGCAAAGGAGGATCAGTCACAAAGCAGACACTCACTGATCACTATTAGATATAGTCTGCAGTCACATGATCTCCTGAGACATCACAATAGTCTGCAGTCACCTGATCTCCTATGACATCACTATAGTCTGCAGTCACCTGATCTCCTGTGACATCACTATAATCTGCAGTCACCTGATCTCCTGTGACATCACTATAATCTGCAGTCACCTGATATCCTGAGACATCACTATAGTCTGCAGTCACCTGATCTCCTGTGACATCACTATAGTCTGCAGTCACCTGATCTTCTGTGACATCACTATAATCTGCAGTCACCTGATCTCCTGTGACATCACTATAATCTGCAGTCACCTGATCTCCTGTGACATCACTATAGTCTGCAGTCACCTGATCTCCTGAGACATCACAATAGTCTGCAGTCACCTGATCTCCTGTGACATCACTATAGTCTGCAGTCACATGATCTCCTGAGACATCACTATAGTCTGCAGTCACATGATCTCCTGAGACATCACAATAGTCTGCAGTCACCTGATCTCCTATGACATCACTATAGTCTGCAGTCACCTGATCTCCTGTGAAATCACTATAGTCTGCTGTCACCTGATCTCCTGTGACATCACTATAATCTGCAGTCACATGATCTCCTGTGACATCACTATAGTCTGCAGTCACCTGATCTCCTGTGACATCACAATAGTCTGCAGTCACCTGATCTCCTGTGACATCACTATAGTCTGCTGTCACCTGATCTCCTGTGACATCACTATAATCTGCAGTCACCTGATCTCCTGTGAAATCACTATAGTCTGCAGTCACCTGATCTCCTGTGACATCACTATAATCTGCTGTCACCTGATCTCCTGTGACATCACTATAATCTGCAGTCACATGATCTCCTGTGACATCACTATAGTCTGCAGTCACCTGATCTCCTGTGACATCACAATAGTCTGCAGTCACCTGATCTCCTATGACATCACTATAGTCTGCAGTCACCTGATCTCCTGTGACATCACTATAGTCTGCAGTCACCTGATCTCCTGTGACATCACTATAGTCTGCAGTCACCTGATCTCCTGTGAAATCACTATAGTCTGCAGTCACCTGATCTCCTGTGACATCACTATAGTCTGCAGTCACCTGATCTTCTGTGACATCACTATAGTCTGCAGTCACCTGATCTCCTGTGACATCACTATAGTCTGCAGTCACCTGATCTCCTGTGACATCACTATAGTCTGCAGTCACCTGATCTACTGTGACATCACTATAGTCTGCAGTCACCTGATCTCCTGTGACATCACTATAGTCTGCAGTCACCTGATCTCCTGTGACATCACTATAGTCTGCAGTCACCTGATCTCCTGTGACATCACTATAATCTGCAGTCACCTGATATCCTGAGACATCACTATAGTCTGCAGTCACCTGATCTCCTGTGACATCACTTTAGTCTGCAGTCACCTGATCTCCTGAGACATCACTATAATCTGCAGTCACCTGATCTCCTGTGACATCACTATAGTCTGCAGTCACCTGATCTTCTGTGACATCACTATAATCTGCAGTCACCTGATCTCCTGTGACATCACTATAATCTGCAGTCACCTGATCTCCTGTGACATCACTATAGTCTGCAGTCACCTGATCTCCTGAGACATCACAATAGTCTGCAGTCACCTGATCTCCTGAGACATCACTATAATCTGCAGTCACCTGATCTCCTGTGAAATCACTATAGTCTGCAGTCACCTGATCTCCTGTGACATCACTATAGTCTGCAGTCACCTGATCTCCTGTGACATCACTATAGTCTGCAGTCACCTGATCTCCTGAGACATCACTATAGTCTGCAGTCACCTGATCTTCTGTGACATCACTATAGTCTGCAGTCACCTGATCTCCTGTGACATCATTATAGTCTGCAGTCACCTGATCTCCTGTGACATCACTATAGTCTGCAGTCACCTGATCTCCTGTGACATCACTATAATCTGCAGTCACCTGATCTCCTGTGACATCACTATAGTCTGCAGTCACCTGATCTCCTGTGACATCACTATAGTCTGCAGTCACCTGATCTCCTGAGACATCACTATAATCTGCAGTCACCTGATCTCCTGTGAAATCACTATAGTCTGCAGTCACCTGATCTCCTGTGACATCACTATAGTCTGCAGTCACCTGATCTCCTGAGACATCACAATAGTCTGCAGTCACCTGATCTACTGTGACATCACTATAGTCTGCAGTCACCTGATCTCCTGTGACATCACTATAGTCTGCATATAGTCTATAGCGGGCCCCGTCCCAGCACAGTGTAATTCACTGGACAGTCTGTGGTGGATGGAGCGAGACGTCCCAGATGTGCCCAATCGAATTCAGGGGAACGGGCGGCCAGTCCATAGCATCAATGCCTTCTTCTTGTAGGAACTGCTGACACACTCCAGCCACATGAGGTCTAGTATTAGGAGGAACCCAGGGCCAACCGCACCAGCATATGGTCTCACAAGGGGTCTGAGGAGCTCATCTCGTACCTAATGGCAGTCAGGCTACCTCTGGCAAGCACATGGAGGGCTGTGCAGCCCCCCCAAAGAAAGGCCCCCCCCCACACCATTACTGACCCACCGCCAAACCGGTCATGTTGGAGAAAGTTGCAGGTAGCAGAACGTTCTACAAGGCGTCTCCAGACTCTGTCACGTCTGTCACATGTGCTCAGTGTGAACCTGCTTTCATCTGTGAAGAGCACAGGGCGCCAGTGGTGAATTTGCCAATCTTGTTGTTCTCTGGCAAATGCCAAACGTCCTGCACGGTGTTGGGCTGTAAGCACAACCCCCACCTGTGGATGTCGGGCCCTCATACCACCCTCATGGAGTTTGTGTCTGACCGTTTGAGTGGACACATGCACATTTGTCCTGCTGGAGGTCATTTTGCAGGGCTCTGGCAGTGCTCCTCCTGCTCCTCCTTGCACATAGGGTTAGGTAGCAGTCCTGCTGCTGGGTTGTTGCCCTCCTACGGCCTCCTCCACGTCTCCTGATGTACTGGCCTGTCTTCTGGTAGCGCCTCCATGCTCTGGACACTGCGCTGACAGACACAGCAAACCTTCTTGCCAAAGCTCGCATTGATGTGCCATCCTGGATGAGCTGCACTACCTGAGCCACTTGTGTGGGTTGTAGACTCCGTCTCATGCTACCACTAGAGTGAAAGCACAGCCAGCATTCAAAAGTGACCAAAACATCAGCCAGGAAGCATAGGAACTGAGAAGTGGTCTGTGGTCACCTCCTGCAGAACCACTCCTTTATTGGGGGTGTCTTGCTAATTGCCTATAATTTCCACCTGTTGTCTGTTCCATGTGAAATTGATTGT
This sequence comes from Hyla sarda, assembly GCF_029499605.1. Classification (NCBI taxonomy): domain Eukaryota; kingdom Metazoa; phylum Chordata; class Amphibia; order Anura; family Hylidae; genus Hyla; species Hyla sarda. The sequence goes on along the minus strand of NC_079198.1, from coordinate 141,905,612 downwards.
CAATCAGTGTTCTTCCTGAGTGGACAGTGGGATCTCACACAAGTGTCAGTGACTTGGAGTTACATTGTGTTGTCTAAGTGTTCCCTTTATTTTTTGGAGCAGTGCATATATATATATATATATATATATATATATATATATATAAATCTCCATATATATCACCTGCTACCTGTCAGGACAATTTTTACGGCAGATGATCTTGTAAAGTCTTCTGTCTTTCAATATCACCTCCTAAAACTCGCTCAGCCGCTTGCACAAATCACCTCACGTGGAGCTGTACTCTTTTGCATTAACACATGTGGTGATCTTTTATTTTCTTGTATTTATGACCAGCGGTGTCCACCTAACTATATCTGTATTCAAAATAACTACATGTTATACAGCAGAAGTTCCAGCAAACACAAAGCAGAAATCTAAGCGCAGTGACACAGTGACCTCTGGTGGAGGAAAGTCAAATTACAGCCTTGGGAAAATAATTTGAATCATTGTATCTGAAAGCAAATAGAAATAAACTATTCATAAGATTTAAATAAAAAACCCGTATCCGTAACTTTTTGTAGCATTAGAGAACAGTTATAAAGTCGCTGTGTGTCTTCTATCGGGTCAAGATAATTAAAAACAGGATTCAGTATATGGAGAAACAAGTCCAGCGCAGGCTCGATGCAATTTTCTTTATTTATAAATCAACACACATGGACAATGCACAAGGTGCATTGTCCATGTGTGTTGATTTATAAATAAAGAAAATTGCATGGAGCCTGCGCTGGACTTTTTTCTCCATTGCTGTGGATCTTTAAAGGGGTACCCCGGTGGAATTTTTTTTTTTTTTTAATCAACTGGTGCCAGAAAGTTAAACAGATTTGTAAATTACTTCTATTAAAAAATCTAAATCCTTCCAGTACTTATTAGCTGCTGAATACTACAGAGGAAATTATTTTCTTTTTGGAACACAGTGCTCTCTGCTGACATCACGAGCACAGTGCTCTCTGTTGACATCACAAGCAGAGTGCTCTCTGCTGACATCTCTGTCCATTTTAGGAACTGTCCAGAGTAGGAGAAAATCCCCATAGAAAACATATGTTGCTCTGGACAGTTCCTAAAATGGACAGAGATGTCAGCAGAGAGCACTGTGCTTGTGATGTCAGCAGAGAGCTCTGTATTCCAAAAAGAAAAGAATTTCCTCTGTAGTATTCAGCAGCTAAAAAGTACTGGAAGGATTAAGATTTTTTTTAATAGAAGAAATTTACAAATCTGTTTAACTTTCTGGCACCGGTTGATGTAAAAAAGAAAAAAGTTTTCCACCGGAGTACCCCTTTAAAGAGGGACTGGAGAACCCCTGTCCGGGACGCAGAGGAGGCTGAACACTATCTTTTTTGCAGGATTCAGTATCTGGTCTAATGTATTAAAATAAATAAAAAGAAGCAAAAATTAAATGTAAAATCAAGGAAACAAAAAAAGGAGATTTCCAAGTAACAGCGATAACATTTGACTTTCACAAGTTTCTCCAAAGCAACCGCGCAATAAATTGCCTATACGACATCTGACGTGACATATCAATTAACCGAATGCACCAGAGAATGGCGGGTCACTCTGCAATGAGGCAGCACCATCTGCTCAATAACGCGCCCATCAAACTTCTAAACTCTCTCCATTAACTTCTGGCTGCCGGATGAAAAATAAGGGGGAAAAATGTGCGGCCGATTAAACACAAGAAGCACAAAAAACGGATCGGAGGCCAAGGGGAAGAATTACAGCGAATTAAAGGGATAGACTGCAGGGGCAGCAAATAAAGAGTAATCATTGTATAATGGAGTGTTTAACCCCTTCACTACAAAGCCAATTTTCCTCGTTTCCTCCTCGCCTTCTTTTATGTTTCTATCAACAAACCCAAATGAGGCTTCTTCTTGTTATTCGTGGGGCCAATTGTACTGAGTAATGACATCTTCATATTTAAATAAATTATTATATTATTTTTCAAATTTGGGGAGGTTTCTTTTTCACAATATTAACTGTGGGAGCCGGGTGAGCCGGCGCCCCGCCTTCATAGCGCAGAGCTGTGAAATGGAAAATTAATTAAAGGGGTATTCTGGATAGGGGATAAGATGTCTGATCGCGGGGGGTTCACTGCTGGGACCCCCTGCGAACTCTACGCAGGACCCGCACAGACAGATTGTGGTGTGAATGGAGGGGTTTGTGGTGTGACCAGTCCCGGAAACACCCCCCCTCCAATAGACATGAATGGAGGGGGCACGAGGCATGGCGTCACGAGGGGGCGGATCTGTCAATCAAGACCACAGGGGTAGTGCGGATCCTGGTTGATGGGTCTCTCCATGTACACACATATAAAGGCCCCTGTCAGTCAATCCCCTTTTTATGCCATTTGTCACACGTGGGTACGAGAAATCCCTAAACAATTGCTTCCAGTGAAATCAACCAAAGGATAGGGGATAAGATGTCTGATTGCAGGGGACCCGCTGCTAAGGACTCCTGCAATCTCGACTGCAGCACCGCAGACATCTGGCGCACAGAGCGAACTTCACTCCATATCGCATGACTGGCGATGTGGGGCGGAGGCTCGTTATGTCACGGCCACGCCCTCTCAAGGCAAGTCTATGGGAGGGGGCGTGACGTCCCAAGCCTCCAGCACTGCACCCTGGGCTCTATATGAACAGCAGGGAGATTGCGGGGGTCCCCAGCGGCCGGACCCCTGCGATTAGACATCTTATCGTTTGGATAGGGGATAAGATGTCTAGGGGTGGAGTACCCCTTTAAGGACAAATAATAAGGAAGGGAAAGAAGCCTCTAAGAAGTACTATGGCTGCCAGCGAGAATGACTTCCTCTGCCAAAAGGATCCCAGACACATGATCAGGCAGGGAGCGGGCACGGGATATAACATATTAGCCGCACTCACCATGCACCGCGGGGACTTTCCTCTTGGACTGGCGCAGCTCCTCAGGTAAACTCTCCACAGATTCCGCCATATTCCCCATGTGATGTTCTGGGCGAATATTAAAGCTAAAATACAAGGAACCGGCCTCCACCTGCTGCACCTGAAAATACAAATGACATATTGGAAGGAGCCGCGGCCGGACACGTATAATGGATCAGAGGTAGCAGAGCTGACTTTGTAACTCAAGTCACAACTCTCGGTGACCTTTTCATGTGTTATTTTTAGGCTTTCAGGGCATTTTATAGTATTACATTTTTCTCAGTTAGTTTTAACTAAGGCTCCCCCAGTATATGGAGATTTATTAAACAGGGCTTGGCTTCCAGCTGACAGGGATGGGAGGGGGAGGTGCTCCAGTCCCCAGCACTTGGAAACGCCCCTTTGACACTTGGCACATGAGAAGATACAGCTGTCTTCTAGGTTATAGAAGCTCAGACATATATGACAGACCTCATGTGCATCTTACAGGGTCAGCAGATAAGAAGGTGAATTGAAGCTGACAGGTTCCCTTTAGGACAAATCACTGGCATCTTATAAAGCACAAACAAGATGATATGAGTAATAAAGAAATAAAGTCACAGTGAATTAAAAACAACATAGAGAACATTCTCACCTCATCTGAGCTCATGCTACTTGGTGGTATTTTATATACAAGGCTGTTGCCGGGATTAGGGTGAGGTCCTCCTTGTAGGGGTAAGGTCACTTCTGAAGATCCCGGGTTAAGGAGCGGGTTCCAGGACGCCCATCGTATCATACGCATATAGGACGCATTAGACAGCATGGTCGCAGACGGCACCTAATAGAGAATCATGTGATCAGACAAGGGGGTCACGTGATCAGATACAGTCACAATATAGTTACTGGGGGAAAATAAAAGAAATCTATACTCACCTTACGGATCTCCCTCCACTCCTGCTCTGACCCTTCCCTACTTCCTGGTCCCGTTTGACATGGACATGTGACCACTGCGGCCAATCACTGGGTGTTGAGGTCACTGTTCCTACCAGTGATTGGATGCAGCAGTAATAGGTCTTTACAGAGAGGGACCAGAAAGCACAGAAGCAGATGGTACCTGGGAAGAGTCAGAGCAGGAAATGTTGTAACAAAAGCTTTGGAGTCTGGACAACCCCTTTATTAAAGGGGTACTCCGCCCCTAGACATCTTATCCCTATCCACGCCCCCTCCCATAGACTTGCATTGAGCAGGCGTGGCTTGACATCACCGTGATGTCACGACCCCGCGACCTGCTACAAAATGTTCCGAACGCTGGGGCAGCAGAGTACCCCTTTAGGTGATATCATTGATATTAAAATAAAAAATCTCAATAAGAGCTGAATAAATCTACAGTGAGCTGCCCTAGTGGTAGCTGCAGGTATCACTATAACAGAGTCCCATCACACTACAAGCCCCATAGCATATTTGCCCCTAAAAGGGTTATCCCAGGATTAAAGGTTATCCCCAATCCAAAGGAAAGAGGGTAACTAGATGATCACCTGACTGCTGGGAACCCCACCCATCCAAACAATGCCCCCCGAGGGAATGAAACGACAGCACAAAGGCTCAGCCACTGCTCCATTGATTCTCTATGGGACTTACGAACATTGCTAAGTGCTGAACTGGACGGCCGAGCGTGTGCGTTGCTGCACCATTAAAGGGGTACTCCGGTTGAAATTATTATTATTTTTTTTAAATGAACTGATGCCAGAAAGTTAAAAAGATTTCTAAATTACTTCTCTTAAAAAAAATCTTTACCCTTCCAGTGCTTTTAAGCAGCTGTATGCTACAGAGGAAATTCTTTTCTTTTTGAATTTCTTTTTTGTCTTGTCCACAGTGCTCTCTGCTGACACCTCTGTTGGTGTCAGGAACTGTCCAGAGCCGCAAAGGTTTGCTATGGGGATTTTCTCCTGCTCTGGACAGTTCCTGGTATGGGCATCAGGTGTCACCAGAGAGCACTGTGGACAAGACAAAAATCAATTCAAAAAGAAAATAATTACCTCTGTAGCATACAGCAGCTGATAAGTACTGAAAGGATGAACTTTCTGGCACCAGTTGATTAAAAAACAAATGTTTTCCACCAGAGTACCACTTTAATTTGGGAGACAACTGATCTCTGTTCTCATGATCAGTGGCAATGGAAGCGGCCTGACCCCCACCATTCAGTGCTGATACATAGGGTAACAAGTAATATTGGGACAACTCATTTTAAACTTTGATTATTTCAATTGGGGCATATAGGTAGCAGTTGCACCCAGGGCCTGAGAAGTACCCAAAGGCCGCTCCACCTAATAGGAGGACCTGGGGGGGGGTACATAATGGTGATGATCACTGCCTCTACCGACTCCTCAAATGCGGCCTTGTCATTTCTGCCATTTCCTTATTCCACACGACAGACTCCATGAGAATCCCGCCGCGGTCTGAACACTTGCGCTTTAATTCCCATTGTTCCTTAGACAGATCACATTTATAATATTTCTGGGGCGACTTCAATTACAAAGACGGAATAGTGTTTTGGACAAGTCCTTATGCTGAACACATAGCAGGGGGGGGGGGTCATGAGTGTCGCCACCAATGGCGGTAAAGCAGCGGTAAAGCTCATTATAGGTAATATTCATGTATTATGTTAACGTTTCCTGCTTGAGATGAATTTTCCGCGGCCTCTCATCTAGTGAGATTTATGCCGTATATTTCTACATTATCCCGTCAGATGTTGTGCGCGCAGAACGATACAGAAAGAGCTGAGGCGTCCGCTCAGTCATCACAAAAATAACCCTAAAATAATACAATTCTGCGCGACTCAGGCCATAAAATATAAGGAGAGAAGAGGAGGAGGAGGGTGGGGCTCCCCGGTTTCTTAAAGGAGTAGTTCAGTCCTGAAAAACGTATCCCCTATCCTAAGACTGCTGGGACCCCCCGCAATCTCCTGTACGGGGCCCCGGCAATCCGCAGGAAGGGGGCGTGTCGACCACAGCGCAGAGCTGAAGCGCTGCCTTTGGCAATCTCCGACTCTGCCATAGCGCTGTATTGAGGGGGCGTATCGGCTGCTGCTTTGTGCGGTGGTCAACACATGCTATCGGGCCGGAGAGCCGTGGCCCCATTTGAGAGATCACGGGGGGTCCCAGCAGTCGGACCCCCGCTATCTGAAACTTATTCCCTATCCTTAGTCCTTTTTCAGGACTGGACTACTCCTTTAAAGGGGTATAATGGCTAGGGGATAAGATCCATGATCGCAGGGATCTTGCATTCTGTGCTGGGCGCTGCCTCCGAGATGGGGACATGACATCACAGCCACGCCCCTTGTGATGTCACACCACGCCCCTCCATTGATGTCAATGGGAGGGGGCGTGGTGACGTCACGCCCCCTCCCATAGACATGAATGGAGGGGCGTGACTAGGGGTTGTGACCATGATGTCACGTCCCCGTCTCGGAGGCAGCACCCAGTACAGAATGTGGGACTCCTGCGTCATACATCTTATCCCCTATCCTTTGGATTTAATTCTCACTGCTTGACGGGACAACCTGACAGATCAACCATAGTGGTCACCGCGCTCTTTACTGTACGATAATAAAGCAGACAGGACTGTCGTTTATATATCACTATGGCAGGTTATAGGGTGATAAAGGTGGTAAAGCATACCTATTACTGGAGAAACAAATGCTACCAGTAATATGGGCTTGAATTTATATGCAGGTTTCCCCACTAAGGACATTCATCATAATTTAAACGAAAGTTAACAGGACCGCAGTTCTCATGAGACACGAGTCCCCCAATCATGAGACACGGGTCCCCCAATCATGAGACACGGGTCCCCCAATCATGAGACACGGGTCGCCCAATCATGAGACACTGGTCCCCCAATCATGAGACACGGGTCCCCCAATCATGAGACACTGGTCCCCCAATCATGAGACACGGGTCCCCCAATCATGAGACACGGGTCCCCCAATCATGAGACACGGGTCGCCCAATCATGAGACACTGGTCCCCCAATCATGAGACACGGGTCCCCCAATCATGAGACACGGGTCCCCCAATCATGAGACACTGGTCCCCCAATCATGAGACACGGGTCCCCCAATCATGAGACAGGAGTCCCCCAATCATGAGACACGGGTCCCCCAATCATGAGACACGGGTCCCCCAATCATGAGACACGGGTCCCTCAATCATGAGACATGGGTCCCCCAATCATGAGACATGGGTCCCCCAATCATGAGACATGGGTCCGTGTCACTGTGGATTAATGGCAGTCAGAAATGTGTGTTGTGATCAGTGCTGTGTTGCGCATAGGTGAGAAATGTTCAAATGTGTTCGAAATAGGAGAAGACCAGTTTGGTCAACCAAAAGAGTTAGGGCTGCAATAAATGATAAGGTGAAAGCATTCAGACTACTAAAAAAAGAAGGTAGTGGGGAGGTATTAAAAAATTATAAAGAGAGACATTAATTCTGCACACAAGAAATAATATTTAATGACTGCTATAGAAAGTAAAAAGAACCCCAAAATATTCTTCACCTACATAAATAAAAGGAAACTTAAAACTGAAAGTGTTGGTCCCCTAAGAAATAATCTGGGGGTAATTGTGGAGGAGGAGGAGGAAAAGGCCAATCTACTAAATTCCTTCTTCTTTACTGTATTTACACAGGAAAATCCAAAGTCAAAGGACAAGGGAAGGGATTATGTAATTCTCCAGATTTTACGGTGCCGCCTTAGTAACATTAAAACACAACTCACCGGGCCCAGGTGGCATCCATCCTAGAGCTATACACAAATGAAGTACCGTGCTAGACAGACACTTATTCTTTATATTTAAAGATTCTATAATGACAGGGATTGTTCCACAGGACTGGTGCTTAACAAAAAGGGTAAAGATAGTAAAAAAGGGTCAAAAGGGATCAATAGGCCTGTAAGTAACATCGGTGGTGGGTGAGATTTCTGAGGGTTTTCTAAGAGATGCGATTGTAGAATATGTTAATGGTAATAACCTTCTAACACAGAGCCAACATGATGAGTGATGTGTTGTAGATAAGTGATGAGTGATGTATTGTAGATAGATGATGAGTGATGTGTTGTAGATAAGTGATGAGTGATGTGTTGTAGATAAGTGATGAGTGATGTATTGTAGATAGATGATGAGTGATGTGTTGTAGATAAGTGATGAGTGATGTGTTGTAGATAAGTGATGAGTGATGTGTTGTAGATAAGTGATGAGTGATGTATTGTAGATAAGTGATGAGTGATGTGTTGTAGATAAGTGATGAGTGATGTGTTGTAGATAAGTGATGAGTGATGTGTTGTAGATAAGTGATGAGTGATGTGTTGTAGATAAGTGATGAGTGATGTGTTGTAGATAAGTGATGAGTGATGTGTTGTAGATAAGTGAGGAGTGTTGGGTTGTAGATAGGTGATGAGTGATGTGTTGTAGATAAGTGATGAGTGATGTGTTGTGGATAGGTGATGAGTGATGTATTGTAGATAGGTGATGAGTGATGTGTTCTAGATAGGTGATGAGTGATGTGTTGTAGATAAGTGATGAGTGATGTGTTGTGGATAAGTGATGAGTGATGTGTTGTGGATAGGTGATGAGTGATGTGTTGTAGATGAGTGATGAGTGATGTGTTGTAGATAAGTGATGAGTGATGTGTTGTAGATAAGTGATGAGTGATGTGTTGTGGATAGGTGATGAGTGATGTGTTGTAGATAGGTGATGAGTGATGTATTGTAGATAGGTGATGAGTGATGTGTTGTGGATAGGTGATGAGTGATGTATTGTAGATAGGTGATGAGTGATGTGTTCTAGATAGGTGATGAGTGATGTGTTGTAGATAAGTGATGAGTGATGTGTTGTGGATAAGTGATGAGTGATGTGTTGTGGATAGGTGATGAGTGATGTGTTGTAGATGAGTGATGAGTGATGTGTTGTAGATAAGTGATGAGTGATGTGTTGTAGATAAGTGATGAGTGATGTGTTGTGGATAGGTGATGAGTGATGTGTTGTAGATAGGTGATGAGTGATGTGTTTTAGATAGGTGATGAGTGATGTGTTGTAGATAGGTGATGAGTGATGTGTTGTAGATAGGTGATGAGTGATGTGTTGTAGATAGGTGATAAGTGATGTGTTGTAGATAAGTGATGAGCGATGTGTTGTAGATAGGTGATAAGTGATGTATTGCAGATAGGTGATGAGTGATGTGTTGTAGATAAGTGATGAGTGATGTATTGTAGATAGGTGATGAGTGATGTGTTGTAGATAAGTGATGAGTGATGTGTTGTAGATAGGTGATGAGTGATGTGTTGTAGATAGGTGATGAGTGATGTATTGTAGATAGGTGATGAGTGATGTGTTGTAGATAGGTGATGAGTGATGTGTTGTAGATAGGTGATGAGTGATGTGTTGTAGATAGGTGATGAGTGATGTGTTGTAGATAGGTGATGAGTGATGTGTTGTAGATAGGTGATGAGTGATGTATTGTAGATAGGTGATGAGTGATGTGTTGTACATAGGTGATGAGTGATGTGTTGCAGATAAGTGAGGAGTGATGTATTGTAGATAGGTGATTAGTGATGTGTTGTAGATAAGTGATGAGTGATGTGTTGTAGATAGGTGATGAGTGATGTATTGTAGATGGGTGATGAGTGATGTGTTGTAGATAAGTGATGAGTGATGTGTTGTAGATAAGTGATGAGTGATGTGTTGTAGATAGGTGATGAGTGATGTATTGTAGATAGGTGATGAGTGATGTGTTGTAGATAAGTGATGAGTGATGTGTTGTGGATATGTGATGAGTGATGTGTTGTAGATAAGTGATGAGTGATGTGTTGTAGATAAGTGATGAGTGATGTGTTGTAGATAAGTGATGAGTTATGTGTTGTAGATAGGTGATGAGTGATGTGTTGTAGATAAGTGATAAGTGATGTGTTGTAGATAGGTGATGAGTGATGTGTTGTAGATAAGTGATGAGTGATGTGTTGTAGATAGGTGATGAGTGATGTGTTGTAGATAAGTGATGAGTTATGTGTTGTAGATAAATGATGAGTTATGTGTTGTGGATAGGTGATGAGTGATGTGTTGTAGATAAGTGATAAGTGATGTGTTGTAGATAAGTGATGAGTGATGTGTTGTAGATAGGTGATGAGTGATGTGTTGTAGATAGGTGATGAGTGATGTGTTGTAGATAAGTGCTAAGTGATGTGTTGTAGATAGGTGATGAGTGATGTGTTGTAGATAAGTGATGAGTGATGTGTTGTAGATAGGTGATGAGTGATGTGTTGTAGATAAGTGATGAGTTATGTGTTGTAGATAAATGATGAGTTATGTGTTGTGGATAGGTGATGAGTGATGTGTTGTAGATAAGTGATGAGTTATGTGTTGTAGATAAATGATGAGTTATGTGTTGTGGATAGGTGATGAGTGATGTGTTGTAGATAAATGATGAGTGATGTGTTGTAGATAGGTGATGAGTGATGTGTTGTAGATAGGTGATGAGTGATGTGTTGTAGATAGGTGATGAGTGATGTGTTGTAGATAGGTGATGAGTGATGTGTTGTAGATAAATGATGAGTTATGTGTTGTGGATAGGTGATGAGTGATGTGTTGTAGATAGGTGATGAGTGATGTGTTGTAGATAGGTGATAAGTGATGTGTTGTAGATAAGTGATGAGTGATGTGTTGTAGATAAGTGATGAGTGATGTGTTGTGGATAGGTGATAAGTGATGTATTGCAGATAGGTGATGAGTGATGTGTTGTAGATAAGTGATGAGTGATGTGTTGTGGATAGGTGATAAGTGATGTATTGCAGATAGGTGATGAGTGATGTGTTGTAGATAAGTGATGAGTGATGTGTTGTGGATAGGTGATGAGTGATGTGTTGTAGATAAGTGATGAGTGATGTGTTGTAGATAGGTGATGAGTGATGTATTGTAGATAGGTGATGAGTGATGTGTTGTAGATAAGTGATGAGTGATGTGTTGTGGATATGTGATGAGTGATGTGTTGTAGATAAGTGATGAGTGATGTGTTGTAGATAAGTGATGAGTGATGTGTTGTAGATAAGTGATGAGTGATGTGTTGTAGATAGGTGATGAGTGATGTGTTGTAGATAGGTGATGAGTGATGTGTTGTAGATAAGTGATAAGTGATGTGTTGTAGATAGGTGATGAGTGATGTGTTGTAGATAAGTGATGAGTGATGTGTTGTAGATAGGTGATGAGTGATGTGTTGTAGATAAGTGATGAGTTATGTGTTGTAGATAAATGATGAGTTATGTGTTGTGGATAGGTGATGAGTGATGTGTTGTAGATAAATGATGAGTGATGTGTTGTAGATAGGTGATGAGTGATGTGTTGTAGATAGGTGATGAGTGATGTGTTGTAGATAAATGATGAGTTATGTGTTGTGGATAGGTGATGAGTGATGTGTTGTAGATAGGTGATGAGTGATGTGTTGTAGATAGGTGATAAGTGATGTGTTGTAGATAAGTGATGAGTGATGTGTTGTAGATAGGTGATAAGTGATGTATTGCAGATAGGTGATGAGTGATGTGTTGTAGATAAGTGATGAGTGATGTGTTGTGGATAGGTGATGAGTGATGTGTTGTAGATAAGTGATGAGTGATGTGTTGTAGATAGGTGATGAGTGATGTGTTGTAGATAAGTGATGAGTGATGTGTTGTAGATAGGTGATGAGTGATGTGTTGTAGATAAGTGATGAGTGATGTGTTGTAGATAAGTGATGAGTGATGTGTTGTAGATAGGTGATGAGTGATGTGTTGTAGATAGGTGATGAGTGATGTGTTGTAGATAAGTGATAAGTGATGTGTTGTAGATAGGTGATGAGTGATGTGTTGTAGATAAGTGATGAGTGATGTGTTGTAGATAGGTGATGAGTGATGTGTTGTAGATAAGTGATGAGTTATGTGTTGTAGATAAATGATGAGTTATGTGTTGTGGATAGGTGATGAGTGATGTGTTGTAGATAAGTGATGAGTTATGTGTTGTAGATAAATGATGAGTTATGTGTTGTGGATAGGTGATGAGTGATGTGTTGTAGATAAATGATGAGTGATGTGTTGTAGATAGGTGATGAGTGATGTGTTGTAGATAGGTGATGAGTGATGTGTTGTAGATAAATGATGAGTTATGTGTTGTGGATAGGTGATGAGTGATGTGTTGTAGATAGGTGATGAGTGATGTGTTGTAGATAGGTGATAAGTGATGTGTTGTAGATAAGTGATGAGTGATGTGTTGTAGATAGGTGATAAGTGATGTATTGCAGATAGGTGATGAGTGATGTGTTGTAGATAGGTGATGAGTGATGTGTTGTAGATAGGTGATAAGTGATGTGTTGTAGATAAGTGATGAGCGATGTGTTGTAGATAGGTGATAAGTGATGTATTGCAGATAGGTGATGAGTGATGTGTTGTAGATAAGTGATGAGTGATGTGTTGTGGATAGGTGATGAGTGATGTGTTGTAGATAAGTGATGAGTGATGTGTTGTAGATAAGTGATGAGTGATGTGTTGTAGATAGGTGATGAGTGATGTGTTGTAGATAAGTGATGAGTGATGTGTTGTAGATAAGTGATGAGTGATGTGTTGTAGATAGGTGATGAGTGATGTGTTGTAGATAAGTGATGAGTGATGTGTTGCATTCTAGGAGGTACAGACCTTACTCCAGGCTATATACAGTGGGGGAAAAAAGTATTTAGTCAGCCACCAATTGTACAAGTTCTCCCCCTTATAAAGATGAGGCTGTAATTATCATCATAGGTTATAACCTCAACTATGAGACAGAATGAGAAAAAATATCCATAAAATCACATTGTTTGATTATTAAAGAATTTATTAGCAAATTTTGTTATATCCCTTTGTTGGCAATGACAGAGGTCACATGTTTTCTGTCTTCACAAGGTTCTCACACACTGTTGCTGGTATTTTGGCCCATTCCTCCATGCAGATCTCCTCTAGAGCAGTGATGTTTTGGGGCTGTCACTGGGCAACACGGTCTTTCAACTCCCTCCAAAGGTTTTCTATGGGGTTGAGATCTGGAGACTGGCTAGGCCACTCCAGGACCTTGAAATGCTTCTTACAAAGCCACTCCTTTGTTGCCCGGGTGGTGTGTTTGGGATCATTGTCATGCTGAAAGACCCAGCCATGTTTCATCTTCAATGCCCTTGCTGATGGAAGGAGGTTTTCACTCAAAATCTCACGATACATGGCCCCATTCATTCATTCATTCATTCCTTTACATGGATCAGTCGTCCTGGTCCCTTAGCAGAAAAACAGCCTCAAAGCATGATGTTTCCACCCCCATTGCTTCACAGTAGGTATGGTGTTCTTTGGATGCAACTCAGCATTCTTTCTCCTCCAAACACAATGAGTTGAGTTTTTACCAAAAAGTTCTACTTTGGTTTCATCTGACCATATGACATTCTCCCAATACTATTCTGGATCATCCAAATGCTCTCTAGCAAACTTCAGACGGGCCCGGACATGTACTGGCTTAAGCAGGGGGACACATCTGGCACTTCATGATTTGAGTCCCTGGTTACTGATGGAAGCCTTTGTTCCCAGCTCTCTGCAGGTCCCCCCCCTTGTGGTTCTGGGATTTTTGATCACCGTTCTTGTGATCATTTTGACCCCACGGGGTGAGATCTTGCGTGGAGCCCCAGATCTAGGGAGATTATCAGAGGTCTTGTACGTCTTACATTTTCTAATAATTGCTCCCACAGTTGATTTCTTCACACCAAGCTGCTTGCCTATTGCAGATTCAGTCTTCCCAGCCTGGTACAGGTCTACAATTTTGTTTCTGGTGTCCTTCGACAGCTCTTTGGTCTTGGCCATAGTGGAGTTTGGAGTATGAGTGTTTGAGGTTGTGGACAGGTGTCTTTTATACTGATAACAAGTTCACACAGGAGCCATTAATACAGGTAACAAGTGGAGGACAGAGGAGACTCTTAAAGAAGAAGTTACAGGTCTGTGAGAAGCAGAAATCTTACTTGTTTGTAGGTGACCAAATACTTATTTTCCACCATAATTAGCAAATAAATTCTTTAATAATCAGACAATGTGATTTTATGGATTTTTTTTCTCATTCTGTCTCTCATAGTTGAGGTTATAACCTATGATGATAATTACAGCCTCTCATCTTTATAAGGGGGAGAACTTGTACAATTGGTGGCTGACTAAATACTTTCCCCCCCCCCCCCCTCCCCTGTATTGTATTCTTATATAGAAGTCGGCTATACACAAGCTGAAACCTGGTGGCAGCAGACAATGATCTAGTATAGTGTTTCCAAACCAGGGTGCCTCCAGCTGAAAACTACAAATCCCAGCATGCCCGGACAGCCAACGGCTGTGAGTTGTAGTTTTGAAACATCACTTTAAAGATCCCAGACTGGGTGCAGTGCGGTGTGGATTATAGCATATGCATACTCAGAGCTGTAGATTTACAACAGCTGGAGGCACCCTGGTTGGAGGTCTCCTAACTCACCCTATGGCAGATGTTGTGGGAAGAAATGATTGGGCATGGTGGATGTCAGAGGCTGCTCACATATGGTTGGGTGGACACACATATGTACCCAGAGCTGTCAGTCACATGTTCATCCAGCCATCATCTATCCCCAGGACACGCCGTGTTCTGTATTTACACTATTTTACACAATGTTTATAGCATTTTGCATTTATGCATATAAACTAGAATTTCACATGTGCCAAACGGCTCCATCTTGGTGGCACCAGGCCAATGACGCATGACAAAACTGCACACATTTTACTGCAATTAGCTGCGGTGTTGGACGTTGGAAATGCAATTTGATGTAAATTCAGGTGGTAACTTCCCTGAGAGGTGACTTGTCCCTTTAAAAGAACAATCATTTCTAGCTTTTACTCCTGACAGAACAAGCTTAAAGAAGCACTCCGAATGTTTTTTATTTCCCCATAACATGCGTATTAGCTAGTTCTACAGCACAGCCTGTTTTATGCCAAAAGAGCTGCATCTATTTCTGTAACTGGGTCATGTGATTATCAGTCTGACCCACAGAAAATTACCCACCCACAGAAAAAAATGTCAGTCCTGGGTTAGCTTATTTCCTGTGAAATACAGAATGACATCATCATTAGACATCAGATCGCTCCTTGCAGGTCCCAGGCCCCTCCCTTCCAGCTCTATCTGTATACTGCTGCTGCTATCCCTATGGGGTCAAAATATATAGCAGTAATACACCTCCCCTCCAGCTCTATCTGGATACTGCTGCTGCTATCTCTATGGGATCAGTATATATAATAGTTATACACCTCTACACCAGCTCTATCTGTATACTGCTGCTGTTATTTCTGTAGGATCAGAATGCATAGTAGTTATACACCTCCCCTCCAGCTCTATCTGTATGCTTCTGTAAATATATCTAAGGGATTAGGATATATAGTAGATATACACCTCCCCTCCAGCTCTATCAGTATACTGCTGCTATCTCTATAGGATCAGTGTATATACATAGTAGTTATACATCAACCCATCCAGCTCTATCTGTATACTGCTGCTGCCACCTCTGTGGGATCAGGATATATAGTAGTTACACACCTCCCCTCCAGCTCTATCTGTATACTGCTGCTGTTTTTTCAATGAGATCAGTATATATTGTAGCTATACATATCCCCTCAAGCTCTATCTGTATACTGCTGCTACTGTGGAAAAATGCTGTTAAAAACTAAATGCGTGAACACAGCTGAACCTAAAAAAAACTAAATACCAAGTTATGAGTCTAATCAGTTCACCCGGGTGACCTCCAGCATCAGCAGCCTGATAAGATGACATTATTCTCCAATAATAGCCTACTCTGCATTTTATAATAAAATTATTCCCAGAGTGCTTCTTTAAAGGGATTTCCCTGGACTGATTTCTTAACAATATTTAATGCATCAAACCGTTAGCCAACCCTGTAGAATAAAGAGCTGCATCCAGACAGAATACAGGGCGGCTGTAACGTACATAGACGCTGCATGAAGTGACTCATGAGGAGCCGTGGGGGAGAGAAATATAAATATATACGGGCACAGGTGCCTTCTCAGGAGTGGGCTGAATCAGCTGGATTGCCGGGACAGGCCCATGTGTTGTGTGGTAGTTTCGCTGCTAAACATGAGTCATCTAACAATTTGCGCTATATGATTCCTGCAAGATAACTGTAAGTCATAAAGCGCCCGCATCATTTCTGGTGAATCCATCGTATTATACAGACATCAGTCTCTTGGAAGAGCAATGGTTAAAATATGGTGTTTGTAAATAAGAAAACTTGGAACTAATAGTGAAAATATATGATTTATCCAAAATTTTGAGAAAATAAATAAACATAAGAAAAGGCAAAGTAGGTTCTCGAATTCATAGCAACCAGTCGGAATAAAGTTGTCAACAGACAGTATCTGATCACAGGATATTCCATCCATCAGCTATTACCTACGTGCGAGACAATTCCACAGAGCAGGAAAAGCAGCTTGTCAGCTGTGCAGTATAGACTAGGACAAAGTCAGCAGAGTCGTCTCAATCATTACAGGGGGCTGATGTTTCCTGTTTTCGGCTTGTCAGCTGTGCAGTATAGCCTAGGACAAAGTCAGCAGAGTCGTCTCAATCATTACAGGGGGCTGATGTTTCCTGTTTTCGGCTTGTCTGCTGTGCCGCATAGACTAGGACAAAGTCAGCAGAGTCGTCTCAATCATTACAGGGGGCTGATGTTTCCTGTTTTCGGCTTGTCAGCTGTGCAGCATAGACTAGGACAAAGTCAGCAGAGTCGTCTCAATCATTACAGGGGGCTGATGTTTCCTGTTTTCGGCTTGTCAGCTGTGCAGTATAGCCTAGGACAAAGTCAGCAGAGTCGTCTCAATCATTACAGGGGGCTGATGTTTCCTGTTTTCGGCTTTTCAGCTGTGCAGCTTAGCGTAGGACAAAGTCAGCAGTCGTCTAAAGCATTACAGGGGGCTGATGTTTCCTGTTTTTGGCTTGTCAGCCATGCAGCATAGACTAGGACAAAGTCAACAGAGTCGTCTCAATCATTACAGGGGACTGATGTTTCCTGTTTTTGGATTGTAAGCCATGCAGCATGGACTAGGACAAAGTCAGCAGAGTCGTCTCAGTCATTAGAGGGGGCTGATGTTTCCTGTTTTTGGCTTGTCAGCCGTGCAGCATGGACTAGGACAGTCAGCAGAGTCGTCTCAGTCATTAGAGGGGGCTGATTTAATACTTGCTCTATGGTCTTGCTAGAGGCCTAGATAAGGCAGGACAGGATCTAATTCCAGGCTCTGTACGCAGCCCCCCTTTAACTTTCTGTCCTCTGAGAGAGGATAATATCTGCCATCTTTTTCTGAACACTTCATTTCTTAATAACCTTTTCTTTGACCACTAACTCTTATTCATTGCAACAGTCATAAAGCGCACACATCCTGCTGCACTATTTATACCAGTGTTTCCCAACCAATGTCCCTCTAGCTGTTGCAAAACGACACTTTCTAGCATGTCCAGACAGCCGTTGGCTGTTGGACATTTACTTACTTGCAGATACCAAATATGTTTATTAATTTTTATTTCACTTTTTTTTTTAATTAAAATGGGGAAGAGGGGTGATTTACATTTTTACTAGGGGAGGGGCTTTACATTTTTTTGTTTTATTTATTTTTACATTAATTTGACACTTTTTTATGTCCCCATAGGGGACTATTTATAGCAATCATTAGATTGCTAATACTGTTCAGTGCTATACTGCATAGGCATAGCACTGATCAGTATTATCAGCGTTTATTCTTCTCTGGTTTGCTGGAAAGCGGAGAGCGGGGAAAGGCAGGTGAGGGAACCTTGTCCACCATCTTGGTTGATCTGAACCGATCAGCCATTACAATCGCTGCATGTGTACTGATCAGCTATCGCTGATGTCCACCATTACCAGTGAGTCCCTGGCTGCTGATAGCAACCGGGACCTGCCGTGCATGAAGCGAGGACCGCTCCGTACAAGTTACGTCTTTTGTCCTTAAGAGGTTAAGTATATGTAAAAATAAAAATGTTATCAAAAAAAAGTTAAATGCCATACAAAGTGTCAATTATGAACATATTCTTTCACATTCATCAGACCCCTATAAATTCTCGCGGATGAGGGAAGTGACACTGCGGTGTCAAAGTGGCGGCTTTACAAGTCACTGCTGCGTGTAATGGATTAGTCACCATGTGATGTTCGGGTCCCCAGCGCACGCTGAAACCTTTCGGGGTGTAATTATCATTATAGATGAACGTTTCCTTTTCTTCTTTATTTTTTTTACAGATGTTTTTCTTCTCCTGGAGATCGGCGGACGACCTTTCCTCGTGCGTCAATACATATTCAGCAGCGAACACCGATGCGGTAAATATGTACTTTTCCAGGCTAACATTGAAGTTTAAAGGGGTATTCCAGGCAAAACCTTTTTTTATATATAGATCAACTGGCTCCGGAAAGTTAAACAGATTTGTAAATTACTTCAATTAAAAAATCTTAATCCTTCCAATAGTTATTAGCTTCTGAAGTTTTCTGTCTAACTGCTCAATGATGATGTCACGTCCCGGGAGCTGTGCATGATGGGAGAATATCCCCATAGGAACTGCACAGCTTCCGGGACGTGAGTCATCAGAGAGCAGTTAGACAGAAAACAACAATTCAACTTCAGAAGTTAATAACTATTGGAAGGATTAAGTGGTGGGATTGTTATTCCTGGCTATGGGGGGGTGCATTATTGTTGGCTACGGTGGGACCATTATTCCTGGCTATGGGGGGGGGGGGGGGTGCACTATTGTTGGTTACGGTGGGATCATTATTCCTGGCTATGGGGGGGGGGGGTGCATTATTGTTGGTTACAGTGGGATTATTATTCCTGGCTATGGGGGGGGGCATTATTGTTGGTTACGGTGGGATCATTATTCCTGGCTATGGGGGGGGGGGGGCATTATTACTGTTTACAGTGGGATCATTATTCCTGACAATGGGGGAGGGGGGGGGCATTATTACTGTTTACAGTGGGATCATTATTCCTTACAATGGGGGAGGGGGGGGGGGGCATTATTACAGGCTATGGCTACAGGTGGCATTATTGCTATGGGGCATCTAATCAGGGAAGGAACTGGCAACAGACAACAGAGACTCTAAGCCAGTGTTTCCCAACCAGGGTGCCACCAGCTGTTGAAAAACTACAACTCCCAGCATGCCCGGACAGCCTTTGGCTGTCCGGGCATGCTGGGAGTTGTAGTTTTGCAACAGCTGGAGGCACTCTGGTTTGGAGACACTGCTCTAAGCCAAGCCTATGGCAGCCATATGAGCTTAGCCTTTTTTAGTCGTCATTTATAACTGATCGCTTCCTTCGGGGTCCTCGGCTGAGATCTTATCACTCAGGGGTATTTGACTTGATAATGTTAAGAACCACTATGACAATCTAGCTGGTATTTTCCCCAAATCCACAATGTTTATTTTAATGCCAATAGGGGGGCTCGGGCAGAGGGCCCCCCATGCTGGAGAAGCATTAGATGTGCAAATCCTCCTTCACTTGTCACCTACTCTGAGGCCTCATATACCAGAATGGGCGACTTTGGCCAACTTTTACCCCAAGTGCACGGATGGCAGTAGCAGGCGCTGACTTATAATGGCAGCCATTAAAAAATAAAAATCCTCAAAATCAGATTAAGTTATTTCCTGTAATCTTTTTTTTGCACATAGAAATAGAAATTTTTATTTCACTGCTCCAATGTAAGTCATTTCCACATTTCCCACCAGGAACAAATGAAATATTTAGGTTTGTCCCTGTCAGTCTCAGGTTTCTTGCAAACGCCAACTTTCTACATTATTTATCGCCGCTCGTCGTCGCTCAGTCGCACTCAATTCCTTTCTTAAATCCCAGTAAATAAGTGTTAAGGGAAAAAGACGTCTGGTGGGAGCGAAGACTCTCAAGCTTGACGCGGATCTGTAGACATTTTTTGCACAGAATGATGTATAGAGTTGGGGTGAGAGGGATAAGGATTAACAGATTAGCGCAAAGAAGTGGTGGTGGGTCATGTGATCGCCGCTTCTCTACCAACCTTCTCATACTCCACAGAAGTAATGTGACCAGTGACTCGGCAGCGAGGGCGAATTCACATAAAGCGCATTATAGACCCCCCTAAAAAAGCTTTGAAAAGGTTAGAAAGTATAAAGCTTCCCGGTGGATATCAGAAACCTGTAACATGTGACCGTACGGGGAGCACGGAAGGAAAAAAAGGGAAAAAGAAAGAAAGGAAGGGAAATGGAGGATTTGCTGCAAACCGGTCACGGACAGCGCCTAAAGGATCCGCTTCGACTATAATGGGGACTGTCAGGTTTCTGGCATCATTTTATGCTATTTTATCCAGGACCTGTGATGGAGGCCACCAGAGAAGCCGGACGACCATGATTACAGGTTAGGACAATGCTGACTGTATCCTCCAGAGATATCTGATAAAATGTAACATTTATTAGACTTGTTTACTCTTTTGATACATTTTGCATTGTACCTGTCTTATCACAGAAAAAAACAAATACTTCTATATGTTACTCACCAGGTCATACAGATCCTTTACATTGTCTTTTTTATGTGTCTAGCTTCTGTATTTGGCTAAAAAATCCTTCTGTTCTGCTGCTCTCTCATTCTGACATCCACTGCTCAGGAAGGGGCATGTCCAAGGCTGGCACTGAGCCGACCCTCACTCACCATGCAGTCACTTCCTCCGTGAGTCTGCTGTGCTGCGTCTCTTCATCCAATCACTGCAGGCTGCTCTGTAACCCCTCCTCTCTGTTTTCATGCTGCAGTCTGATAGGACAGGAGTGAGCACAGAGCAGTGCTAGTCCCACCCTAACTTCTTGGATTTTGTCCCGGCCTGTGCTTCAGATGGGACAGAGATGATGCTGCAGCCGCACAGGATTATGTTCTGGATGGGATGGGGACCCCTAGTGGTGTTTTTTTTATAAGCCATAATTTCTAAAAAAAAAGTATAGACATGAAGTATACTAGAAAGTATATTAGAAAGGTTAATTGTTTTGCCAAGATGTATAACATATAAAAGTTTTTGATTCTGACAGCGCCCAATTAACAGTTAACCATGAAAAAGAGACAGAACCTGTGTTGAGGCTCAGTACTCCTGGACTGTATTGTCCTAATCCTATATACGTGTTCATTTATTTCTTGATCCTTTACAGATATACATGGATGTAGTGTCTGGTTGCCCCTCCCCCTCCTTTTTACATCTATTTTTGCCTTAATTAAAGAGGTATTCCAGCTTATAATTACTTTTTTATGTGAATGGGGATAAGTGTCTGACCCATAGGACCCCCACAATCTCCAGAATGGGGCCCCAGGTCTTTGTTATGAATGTATGAGCGCACATGCACACTGCCACTAGATATATATGAAGCGGCCAAAGAGAGATGAGCGCTGTACTCCATAGACATTGTATGGGTGGGGCTAAAACAGGTTATCAATTCTGGGATTATCTAGTTTGGAGAATTTTAATTATCTTCAATAAGCCTAATTTTCCAGGTTTCCGCTCCATTGCGGAGGCCTTGTGCCTTGTACGTAACGCCGCATCACATCCCGTCAGGAACATTCATGGACCAATTCAATCATTTATATGACATTTCTAACCCAGAAAGAAACCGCACAGATTAATAGGCTGACAGACGTCTAATGAGACGGCGGCCGCTCACAGAAATAGCGCTTACGTTTTCATAATACATCTCTTACATGATGAATATTTATATAAGTGACATCCCCTGCGGCGTGTCAGATCGGACGAGTTACAGTGCGAGTAAACGGGCCATGTTAACAAAAAACAGATAACAAGGAAAATCTCATGAGGGGCCACAAGGCCCCAGTACATATCAGGGAGAAAGCCGGCTGAACCAGAAGATTTCGGCAGGACGGACCAACTATTTTATGTGACTTAAAGGGTTATTCCAGGAAAAAACTTTCCTTTTTATATCAACTGGCTCCAGAAAGTTAAACAGATTTGTAAATTACTTCTATTAAAAAAATCTTAATCCTTCCAATAATTATCAGCTGCTGAAGTTGAGTTGTTTTTTTCTGTCTGACAACAGTGCTCTCTGCTGACACCTCTGCTTATCTCAGGAACTGCACAGAGTAGAAGAGGTTTGCTATGGGGATTTGCTTCTACTCTGGACAGTTCCCGAGACACGTGTCATCAGAGAGCACTTAGACAGAAAAGAACAACTCAACTTCGGCAGCTCATAAGTACTGAAATAAAAGTAATTTACAAATCTGACTTTCTGGAGCCAGTTGATATATAAAAAAAAGTTTTTTCCTGGATAACCCCTTTAAAGGGGTACTCCACTGGCCAGCGTTCGGAACTAAATTTTCTGAATGCTCTTTTCGCGCTGCGGGGGTCGGAGATGCCCCCGTGACATCTTGGCCACACACCCTCAATGCAAGTCTATGGGAGGGGGCGTGACGGCCATCACACCCCCTCCCATTGACTTGCATTGAAGGGGCTTTGCCATGACGTCATGAGGGGCATGGCCGACCCCCGCAGCGCGAAAACAGCTTTCAGAACATTTAGTTCTGAACGCTGGCCAGTGGAGTACCCCTTTAATCCAATGATTTTAGTAAAAATAAAAATAGGACATGTAATTGTTCTTCCTGGAGAGGTGCAGGACTGCTGCTTACTCCTCTTACCCCACTGAGAATGCATGTATGCTCGGCAGGACTGAGTGTGCAGATGAGCGGAATAGCTGTGGCCAAAACTAAACTTTTGGTCAACATCTATGAACAGTGAATACTCAGTCCCTAAACTATCGCTATAAAGAATGGAGAGAGAAGCGCGAAGGATGAGCTCTTCTCTCCCTGTTCTCTGCCGGTGACCAAGACAATCTCAAAGATTTACGTTGTCTTGGTCCTGTGGGAGAGAATTAACTTAAAGTAGACTTCTCCAGGCTCATTCTAGTGATCAGTCAAGGATTGAACACTCAGACCGACCACAACTTTTCACCTTTTATTTTTAAGTGGCAGTGCTCATTTAAACGGTCGCTCTCATTAAAAATAATTTTTGTTATTGCACTCCTTAAGGTAAATAAAAAATATTTCTAATTACTTTGGTTAAAAAAAATGAAGTTTTCTATGTTTTATTTGTGCTTTAAAAAAGCTCAAGAGCACATTTTCCCCATCTTATACACAGACTTAGGACCAAAGTCCAAATACAGAAAGTGCAGCCTGGAGTGCTGAGGGGGGGGGAGGTCCAACCAACAGCATATGGCAGTTAAGTGTGAGAGGAGCTATGATTGGATGAGGCTGGACACACCCCCCTCAGCACTCCAGGCTGCACTTCCTGTGTTTGGACCTCGGTCCTAAGTCTGTGTATGAAATGGGAAAATGTGCTCTAGAGCTTTTTTTAAGCACAAATAAAACATAGAAAACTTCATTTTTTTTTAA
Source organism: Hyla sarda (assembly GCF_029499605.1). Classification (NCBI taxonomy): domain Eukaryota; kingdom Metazoa; phylum Chordata; class Amphibia; order Anura; family Hylidae; genus Hyla; species Hyla sarda. The sequence goes on along the minus strand of NC_079198.1, from coordinate 141,882,213 downwards.
ACAAAGTATATTAGAAATATTTTTTATTTACCATAAGGAGTGCAATAGCAAAAATTTGTTTTAATGAGAGTGATCATTTAAATGTGATGTTGTATAATAAATTACATTGCACACAATTTTGGCAGAAAGAAAGACGACAAATTGATGGTATAAATTTAGACTTGACAGTGTAAAGATGCATTACTTTGGATAATTATTAGTCTGTCTAAAAAAAGTGATAATTTTTTTTCTTTTTTGGACACTTTTAACGGGTTCACTCACAATCCAAAATTTTTCCCCCCAAAAAGCCCAGGACCTTCTAAATGATGGAGATAGAAATGATTTCTTGTTATGTATTTGGACTCTTACTGTTGGTGGAGAGTCCTTCCTGCTGCCTGGACCTTGGGACTTCTGCTTCAAATGGAAAACTACAGCTCATTCAGACCCCTGCATCTTATCCCTATCCTGGATGATCCCCGTCATGGATGATCCCAGTCAGATCCCTGTCATGGATGATCCCCATCATGGATCCCCGTCATTGATGATCCCGTCATGGATGATCCTAGTCATGGATGATCCCAGTCATGGATGATCCCAGTCATGGATGATCCCCGTCATGGATGATCCCAGTCATGGATGATCCCAGTCATGGATGATCCCAGTCATGGATGATCCCAGTCATGGATGATCCCCGTCATGGATGATCTCTGTCATGGATGATCTTGTCATGGATGATCTTGTCATGGATGATCCCCGTCATGGATGATCCCAGTCATGGATGATCCCAGTCATGGGTGATCCCAGTCATGGATGATCCCAGTCATGGATGATCCCCGTCATGGATGATCCCCGTCATGGATGATCCCAGTCATGGATGATCCCAGTCATGGATGATCCCCGTCATGGATGATCCCCGTCATGGATGATCCTGTCATGGATGATCCTGTCATGGATGATCCCCGTCATGGATGATCCCAGTCATGGATGATCCCAGTCATGGATGATCCCCGTCATGGATGATCCCCGTCATGGATGATCCCCGTCATGGATGATCCCCGTCATGGATGATCCTGTCATGGATGATCCTGTCATGGATGATCCCCGTCATGGATGATCCCAGTCATGGATGATCCCAGTCATGGATGATCCCCGTCATGGATGATCCCCGTCATGGATGATCTCTGTCATGGATGATCCTGTCATGGATGATCTCCTTCTAAGAAGCCTTTGTTCATTGAAAAAGAGGCAACAGCCTCGAAACGCATCTGAAATTGGCTCCAAATAAAGAAACTTTTATTTCATCTTGACTACATCTCATCACTGTGGTATGCGCCTGTAATAACCCGGTATTTTCCTCACTCCTTACTGACGTTCCTGATCGACTAGGGGAATCCTAGCTTGATTCCCGGGAGGCTGCTCCGCTGATCTGCTTAAACAAGCGCTGCATGGTGGTTGTGTCTGACACACAACCCAGCCAGGTGAGCTCACATCTATACATGTGTACCTGCCATATGACAAATCACCAAATTGTACAAACAGTCTACCCTTAGAGGAAGCTCTGCTCTCCCCCTTTTTCTTTTTACTACAGTTCATGGATGATCCCTGTCATGGATGATCCCTGTCATGGATGATCTCTGTCATGGATGATCTCTGTCATGGATGATCTCTGTCATGGATGATCCCTGTCATGGATGATCCCTGTCATGGATGATCTCTGTCATGGATGATCTCTGTCATGGATGATCCCTGTCATGGATGATCCCTGTCATGGATGATCCCTGTCATGGATGATCCCTGTCATGGATGAGCTTCTGTGCATACATGGCTGCAGCTGACTGGGACGTAGTGAATGCAGAAAAGTGTCTTGAATTACCAAAAGCAGAAAGACGAGACAATCTTCATGGTGGAGGGATCTAAAACATATGGGCCCATTATAGAGAACTGGTGTTTGTAAATACTGATTGTACATCTAGAACCCAACAAACCATCACTGAGAGCTTGGAATTACCCATCAGAAAAAGAATGATTGTTTAAATCAATGTTTATTCTAATTATATTTTTAAATCATTTTTTGTGATTTTTGTGATTTTTTTATTTTATTTGTATTTTACTATCTATATTTTTTTTTTAAATCCTGAAATCTTGCCGTTTCCATTCTGCCACCAGTTCTCTTTTGCAGAAGATTCCTCCTTATCATTACAGACAGGAATACAGTAAAAGGTGACATCAATGTATAGATAGCAGAGGTACACACAATAGATAATGCTCACAGATCAGCCCCCCTTCCTCATCTCAGACAGGAGCACAGTGAGCGGTGACACCAGTAAATAAACAATAGAGGTACACAGAATAACTGATACTAACAGATCACCCTCCCCCTCCCTGTGGAATGACCTCTGCAAAGGTCTCAGAGCATGCTCAGGCACATTTCCCATTGATGTGAATTGGACAGCTCCTGTCTAACGTTACCATGGGGCTTGCTGTAAAGCACATCTCTAAATGCTGTTAAAAATAGCTCAGGCAAGATGGCCATCCCCCATAATAATGTACTGAAAAAACATTAAAAATTAAATAAAAAACAACAATACAGAAAAATAAAACTTATATAAAATTGGAATATGTTTTAACATTAGGTTTTCATCAGGAACAAAATCTAGGTTAAACATTCCCTTTAAGAAACAGTTCCCATTGTGCTACATGATAGAACAACATGGCGGCTTGGCTCTTTCACTATTCTAAGTTCAGATACTTTGTTTTTTTCCGGCTTATTGGCCTTGTAAACCAGGTACAGACATTAGAAACCTTTCAAGACCCACCAGGTATCAGTCCTGGTCTATAGGTTTAGAAAGAAGTAAAATGACAAAGAGCATAAAAGCTGCCAAGGCCTGTGGCACCTGTTTTACCCTGGACGTGGCGCACAATGGCGGGGCCCCTCATTATCACAGCAATTAGCCTCTAATATAGCAGAGTCTAGAGCGTGTTCCACAAGTCACATGACGTCTCCAGGTACGAACTGCGCTCGACATCAATCAGAGAGTCCCCATAGACATCTGCATTATGCACTTCAGCACAGACACATCCAGTTCCCGCGGGGATCGGGGGTGGGGGGGTTACTCTTCTTGTTATGAAATAAAAAGGAAAGAAAAGTTCTTTGTTTTCAGGTCCCACTTAGGGAGTAATTTCTCATTTCCTATGGATTTAGCCGCCACCTCTAAGGGCGTCTCTTGCCCGTCGGGTTCAGATACTGGGAGAAAGTCAATAATGCCGGGATAAGACGTCTATAAATAAAGAAGAAGGGGCACAACGTGGCAGAGGCTAAAAAAGACATAAAGGAGGGATCCGCAATTACAGGCCGGCGATTGATAGGAACCTAAATGTGAAGGGACGTAGGCAATTACACATTAGATGAGACGGGAGCAAAGTGTGAACAGCACCAGAGGCGAGTGTGTAAATAGACGCCGCGCATAGGAACAGCACGGACAGGGGGACGCGGTGGATTTTAACTCTTCACTGTCAAGTCTGTAATGATCACAACTCCTGAAGTCGTAGCAAAATGAAGAATTACAGGGACAATAATATTACACATTGACTGATAATTCTTTAAAGCAGTGTTTCCCAACCAATGTAACTCCAGCTGTTGCAAAACTAAAATTCCCAGCATGCCCCAACAGCTGTTGATACATTTGAAACATTTTTAGGGAACTAGTTTTGCAACAGTTGGAGAAACACTGGTTGGGAACCTCTGCTCTAAGGAGACTAGAAACTGCGTCAGTAAATTAAGGGAAAAAAATGGAAAACGAGCGACAGAGAACAGAAAGTACAGAAAATGACATTGAACAAATTAGAACTCCCGGATTTATTAACTCCGTCCTTATTTGCGCAACACATGGAGCGGCGCAGCCTGAGCTTGGCTGAGCGGGTGTGGGCGACCCAGCCAGTCAGGGAGCAGCGGCTACAATGTCTGAGAGTAAACTACGTATGCACTCGCAGTTTACTACAGACTCGCAAGAAACTTTACTACAGTCCCAAACAGGTTCAGGAGTTTAGAATTCGGGAGATGACTAATGGAATTTAGAAATATAAAGATGGCCGCTAACAAGAAGATGGTGGCTAACAAAACAAAAAAACGAATGGTGGGGACTTTATACTTATAAATACAGGTGAAACGTCTCGTCTGCATAAGGAAGCATGAAGTGCTCCAAAATCTCCTGGTAGATGGATGCATTGACCCTGGACCTAATGAAGCATAATGGACCAACACCAGCAGATATTGGGGACTGGGGTTTACATGAGCTGTAAGTCAATCACAATTATGACAAATCACAGCTTGAACTATCTTGCTTTGCATCAGGGGCATCGCTGGGGGGAGTTAACGGGCCTGGGTCTCAGGATGACACTTTTTTTTTTTCCATCTTTACCACCGCTGAGCGATGGGGATGGGGGGGGGGTTGCTAATGTACGCTGTAGATGTGTGTATGTATGTATGTATGTATAATGTGTGCATGTACGTATGATGAGTGCATGTGTGAATGCTGTGTGCATGTACGTATGATGAGTGCATGTGTGTATGGTGTGTGCATTTATGTATGTGTGATGTGTGCAGGTTCCTCTGCTTTAACAATCATCATGAGATCGTTTTCACCCAAATTATTTTACAACTTTGAAACACTACTTTAGTTTCAGTTGATTATTTTATTTTTTCCCAGAATCCCATTTGTAAATTATTTTTTTTCTTTTGATGTGTGTATGAAGTGTGCATGTATGTATGATGTGTGTATTTATGTATGATGTGTGTATTTATGTATGATGTATGCATGCATGTATGTATGATGTGTACATATATGTATGATGTGTGTATTTATGTATGATGTGTGTATTTATGTATGATGTATGCATGCATGTATGTATGATGTGTACATATATGTATGATGTGTGTATTTATGTATGATGTATGCATGTATGTGTGATGTGTGCATGTATGTATGTGTATTTATGTATGTATGTTGTGTGCATGTATGTATGTATGTTGTGTGCATTTATGTATGTATGATGTGTGCATGTATGATGTATGTATGATGTGTGCATGTATGTATGACATGTACATATATGTATGATGTGTGTATTTATGTATTATGTATGATGTGTGCATGTATGTATGTGTGTATTTATGTATGATGTGTGCATGTATGTTGTGTGTATTTATGTATGTATGATGTGTGTATTTATGTATGATGTGTGTATTTATGTATGATGTATGCATGCATGTATGTATGATGTGTACATATATGTATGATGTGTGTATTTATGTATGATGTATGCATGTATGTGTGATGAGTGCATGTATGTATGTGTATTTATGTATGTATGATGTGTGCATGTATGTATGTGTATTTATGTATGTATGTTGTGTGCATGTATGTATGTATGTTGTGTGCATTTATGTATGTATGATGTGTGCATGTATGATGTATGTATGATGTGTGCATGTATGTATGACATGTACATATATGTATGATGTGTGAATTTATGTATTATGTATGATGTGTGCATGTATGTATGTGTGTATTTATGTATCATGTGTGCATGTATGTTGTGTGTATTTATGTATGTATGATGTGTGTATTTATGTATGTATGATGTGTGCATGTATGTATGCATGATGAGTGCATGTATGTACGTATGTATGATGTTTGGGTGTATACGATGTAACTTGTATTTAAATTTTGGCAGCGGCCCAGACCATGCGTGCATGATATGGTGTAGCCCGCCGCCAAAATTTAGCCTTTGGCTTTCTGGGCTGAGAGTTGTAGTTTTACAACAGCTGGAGGCACCCTGGTTGGGAAACACTGTCCTAAGTAATAAAAGGGGCACAGAAAAAATATAAAAAAAACTATGCTCACCTATCCCGGTCCCCATAGTTCTGCCGTAGCTCCCATTCTCCTCTGTGAGGTGCCGGTATCTTCTCTCTGTCCTCGACAAGTGCTGGTCTCAGGACCTTTCCCGCTCAGCCAATCAGTGGCCGCAGGGGTGTCATGTGTCAGGCCAGTGATTGGCTGAGCGGGAAAGGTCCTGTAACCAGCATTTGTTGGGGGGCAGAGAGGAGAACCAGGACTGCACAGAGGAGAAAGGGATCTGCAGGGGACCAATGTGACAAGAGCGGGGGAGAAATGTGACAAGTGTGGGGGAGAAGCCTGGGGGACATTTTGGTGGGTCTGGAGGAGGTGGACAGAGGAGTCTGAAGAGGGGGGAGAAGAGTCTGAAGGAGGAGGACTGAGGGGTCTGGAGAAGGAGGACAGAGGAGTCGGGAGGAGGAAGACTGAGGGGTCTGGAGAAGGAGGACAGAAGAGTCTGGAGGAGGGGGACAGGGGGGTCAGGAGATGGAGGATAGAGGGGTCTAGAGGAGGACGACAGAGGGGTCTGGAGGAGGAGGACAGAGGAGTCTGGAGAAGGAGGACAGATGAGTCCGGAGAAGGAGGAGGACAGATGAGTCCGGAGAAGGAGGACAGATGAGTCCGGAGAAGGAGGACAGATGAGTCTGGAGGAGGAAGACAGATGAGTCCGGAGAAGGAGGACAGATGAGTCCGGAGAAGGAGGACAGATGAGTCCGGAGAAGGAGGACAGATGAGTCCGGAGAAGGAGGACAGATGAGTCCGGAGAAGGAGGACAGATGAGTCCGGAGAAGGAGGACAGATGAGTCTGGAGGAGGAGGACAGAGGGATCTGGAGAAGGAGGACAGAGGAGTCTGGAGAAGGAGGAGGACAGAGGGGTCTGGAGGAGGAGGACAGAGGGTATGGAGTAGGAAGACTGAGGGGTCTGGAGGAGGAGGACAGAGGGGTCTGAGGGAGGAGGACAGAGGAGTCTGAAGGAGGACAGTGTGTGACAGTTTTATTATTACAGGTACAGTGTTTGGCAGGGGGCTGGGTTTCTGGCAAGGTTATATTTAGTGGGCATGATGTCTGACAGGGTTATATGCAGGAAGCACAGTTTCTGGCAGGATTATAATGCTTATTGTCTTTATACAGAGGATGAGGATCCGCTGACAAAGTGAGAACCTATGATGTCCGGCTGTCAGACTATGCAGAGAAGATTGAGCTGGAAGAAGTCCTGACGTCTGGACCAGATGAAGAAGAAAGGGAAAGATAACAGAGAAGACGTCACTCAGGTCACTGATATCATTGTGTATTCTATAGACTGTTCTATTAGGGCTGTAGTCATTTGTAAGTTCTGCAGTTATGATGGGTGACAATGTTCCCCAATCTGTGGCTCTCCAGCTGTTACAAAACTACAACTCCCAAATTGCCTGAGGCTCTTCAGGCATGATGGGAGTTGTAGCTTTACAACAGCTGGAGAGCAACTTGAACTGATGTGATTGGTTGGTTGAGACCCCTGCCAAAAAAATGGTCTGCATTTGCCAAAATGCCCACAGCTGTTTTTGGTCCCAGTCCAGCCCTGCCGCAGTCTTGGGGCGTGTTTGGGGGTGTGGTTATGGGCGGGGTTGCTGTGGGCTCTAGCCCTCGGTCTTTTGGAGACCTAGTAACGCCCCTGCTTTGCATGTAATGAGTCTCTCATATATATTAGTTTCACCTTTTAAGTTGCTTTACTGAAATAAATGATATTTGCACAATATTCAAATTTTTCGAGTTTCACCTGTACATTTAATGGAGTTCTAATGCCTTTAAGGCCGTTTTATTTTTCCCTGGCCTCTCTAAGGTGACTTAATGAATTAGATAAAATGGTGACTCTTGCACGACCGCAGTGACTTTTGTACAACTTTGTCCTCTTCAGGAAAAATTGAAAAAGGTGACTTTATTAAGACCTTAATGTGTTTTGCAAACCAGACTTAAAGGACAACTGCAGTGGAAAAAACGTATCCTCTATCCGCAGGATAGACGAAAAGTGTTTGATCGTGGGGGGTCCGACCGCTGGGACGCCCCGCGATATACTGCAAGGGGCCCCGCACTAGCGCTCAGTGTGAGTGCTAATGCGCGTAGCTTCGACCTAGAGAGGTCAACGGTTACGCCCCCTCCCCATACAGTCCTATGGGAGAGGCGGGGAGGCATGAATGCTGCCTCCCCACCTCTCCCATAGAACTACATGGAGGAAGCATGTTGGCCGCAATGTCACACTGCGGCCGGCACGCCTCCTGCGCGGCAGAGCCACAGCCCCGTGCCGGAGATTACGGGGGGGGGTCCCAGCGTTTGGCCCCCCCGTGATCAAACACTTATCCCCTATCCTGCGGATAGGGGATAAGTTGTTTTCGGACGCAGATGGCCTTTAATGAAAACTGAGCTGGAGTAGGATGAAGAAAATGTGTTTAGCTGATAAAGGCCAATAATAACGTTGTCTCCCCTGTGGTTGTCAATGGGCTGGATGAGATTTTAGCGATGTGTTACGCCAATAACCGACATAAATTATAGTAAATCCGCAAATTGTGAGCCAAGGCTGCTGTGGAACTGGGGCTATTTCACTAAATACTTATAGTTGAGTCAAATGTTGAAGGCAGCGATGTGTATAAATAAAGGAAAAAAAACATTAAAGGAGTATTCCGGTATCAAAAAATCATATTTAAATAAGTCTACGACCCCAAGATATTTAACCTTTAATAGAGTGCTAAAAGTTATTGTCTTGATTCCTGTATGTTTTTTTCTGCCTGATAGGAAGTTGTGTAGTCCTCTCATTAATAGCATGGTGTTGTCTAAGCAGCTCCCCAGCTCCTCCCCCCCCCCTTTCTCTCCTGACAGGAAGTGTGGGACTGTGACTGTCAGTGTGGTGCTGTCTCAGCAGCTTCCTGACTCCTTACTCTCTCAAAAGACATCACATAATTTTCTGCTGTCTCTGGGGGCGTGGCTAGATATTGTCTCTGTGGTGTAGCCCTGCCCCCTAAGTAATATGACAACCTTTTACCAGCAACTACAGCTGGTAAAGGCTTGCTGGTAAAAGGTGGGGTGTTAAGGGAATGGGGTGTGGTTACAGCATGCTGCCATGTGTTGAGCAATGACAAAGGAGAGGAGCAGACAGGGAATGAATAGCAGGTGCTGCAAACTCACTGATTGTGTAATATTCTGCTATGAAATAAGAGTTTGAATTGTACTACTGAGTAACTGTTAAACCAGAAAATACATTTTATTTTTTTACCTGATGTAAGAATAACCCTTTGAAATAATTCTACAGATTACTGTACTCTAAATTTACTGAGTTATAATGTCACTTTAACTAATTTCTACAATATCAGCATCAAATCATATGTTTTCATTGTTGGAAGTCCAGGAGCTGAGACCCCCGACCTATATATTGCCAACACGAACACAAAGAAGCTCAGCTGAGCGATGGGCCTGTTCACTTCCGGTCGGTTCTGCTAGTAGAATGGTGCCAATGTTGTATGGATATAAAAAAATAAAGGTTTAAAGGGGTACTCTACCCCTAGACATCTTATCCCCCTACCCCAGACATCTGGTGCCGGATGACTGGTGATGCGGGACGTGGCTCGTGATGTCACGGCCATGCCCTGCTTGTCACGGCCATGCCCCTCAATGCAAGTCTATGGAAGGGGGCATGACTGCCGTCACGCCCCCTCCCATAGACTTGCATTTAGGGGGCATGGCCATGACATCACAAGCTGGGCGTGACCGTGAAATCATGTGTCTCCGGCGCTGCACCCGATGCTCTAAACGAATGCCAGGTGCAGCAGGGAGATAGGGGATAAAATGTCTAGGAGCGGAGTACCCCTTTAAAGATTATTCCCTGGGATAGGCGATCACTTTCAGATCCATGGGAGTCTGACCTCTGTGACCCCACCAGGAATAAAGAGGCAGTAGCAATGGTGTAGTCCTACAGGCCCCTGTGGAGGGGTTCTTACTGCCACCGAGACCTCCACTTATCCACAGAATGAAGGACCAGTACGCTACAAGGGTGCAAATCCTCAGCTGTGTGAGCAGGACAGGTAAGTAGAATAGAACACAAGAATTATTACAATAGGTAAATGTGTCCTCTACTGACACAATGTGGGTTCACTGTGAGACGCTCGGGGGCCCACACACAGACCGCGGCCCCTGTGATGTCACGGCCCCTATACTGAGGACTGACTTTACGCTGCTATTTGCTGTAATAAATTGTAATATTGGTGATATAACCCGGCTATAAATAATATACAATGGGAGTGGTAGGAGGCAATGTGGGAGCTCACGGTACCTTGGTGCTGCTGACTCCACTCGCTAAGCAGAAGACATATTCCAGCTGAAAGACTATGGCAAATCCCGGGTCACTGACCATCTCCGGAAGACGGATGCGGCTCCTTAATACCAGGGCTTGAGCGGAGGAGCTGAGGGGAGAACAAATGTCATTTCTGTCACTGTCTGAAGAGCACGATGAGTAAAACACAGTGATTTACAGACGCCAAGCACCAAAACACTCCGGATAATCCAATCACAGCAAAGGCCAAAGGGAGGCTAAATTGTTACTTACAAAAACTAAGGTGTCTGAGCACTAAGGGGATTTTATGGTCTTTCCCTTTTTCATCAATGTAAAAAAAAATTTGAGACATCACAGAGACAAGATAGAGGTTGTGATCTGTGAAGGTCTGGGTAATGAGACCCCCAGCAATCACTAAAACAATGGGGAATGGGAGTCCAGACACCCCGGTCTATGGAAAAAGAAGAGGCAACAGATCACAGCTTAGACTAATGGGGGTCTCAGCACCCTGGACCCACCTGATGACAACTTCTGACATGTCACTATAATAGATAGATAGATAGATAGATAGGAGATATATAGATATGAGATAGATAGATAGATATGAGATAGAAGGATAGATAGATAGATATGAGATATATAGATAGATATGAGATAGATAGATAGATATGAGATATATAGATAGATATGAGATAGATAGATAGATAGATAGATAGATAAGAGATAGATGGATAGATATGAGATAGATATGAGATAGATAGATATGAGATAGATAGATATGAGATAGATAGATAGATATGAGAGAGATAGATATGAGATAGATAGATATGAGATAGATAGATAGATAGATATAAGATAGATAGATAGATATGAGATAGATAGATATGAGATAGATAGATATGAGATAGATAGATAGATAGATAGATAGATATGAGATAGATAGATATGAGAGAGATAGATATGAGATAGATAGATATGAGATAGATAGATAGATAGATATAAGATAGATAGATATGATATACATAGATAGATATGAGATAGATAGATATGGGATAGATAGATAGATAGATATGAGATAGATAGATATGAGATAGATAGATATGGGATAGATAGATATGGGATAGATAGATATGAGATAGATAGATATGAGATAGATAGATATATAGATAGATATATATGAGATAGATATATATATATGAGATAGATATATAGATAGATATGATAAAGATAGATAGATAGATAGATAGATATGAGATAGATAGATATGAGATAGATAGATATGGGATAGATAGATATGGGATAGATAGATATGGGATAGATAGATAGATAGATAGATAGATAGGAGATAGATAGATATGAGATAGATAGATATGAGATAGATAGATAGATATGAGATAGATAGATATTAAATAGATAGATAGATCAGTAGTAGCTGGTGTCGGTGTATAATGATGGATGGAGAGGGGTAGGATCTAATAAGTCCCTCTACACTTTCTTCTTACTTAGACTGATACCTTTGGCTGTTGCTCTGCTTCTTCTTCAGGCTCAGATTGGATTGTGTCCTCATCATCCTCGCTTCTGGGAGAACAACTACAACTTGTGGCTGCTGCACAAACCCCCAGCCATTATGGACACCGATGTGCAGCCTCCGCTCTTGGATCACTACAGCCGTCCCATCCATTGGGTGACCCTAAGGAGATAAAAGGAGACAATAAATCAGTGCACTTTCTCCTTGTTCCCTAGAAGGAGGAAAGAGCTACTGAAGCGATGAGAACATGCAGAACAAGAAGAGCTACTGCAGAGATCAGAACATGCAGAACCAGAAGAGCTACTGCAGTGATCAGAACATGCAGAACCAGAAGAGCTACTGTAGTGATCAGAACATGCAGAACAAGAAGAGCTACTGCAGAGATCAGAACATGCAGAACAAGAAGAGCTACTGCAGAGATCAGAACATGCAGAACAAGAAGAGCTACTGCAGAGATCAGAACATGCAGAACAAGAAGAGCTACTGCAGAGATCAGAACATGCAGAACAAGAAGAGCTACTGCAGAGATCAGAACATGCAGAACCAGAAGAACTACTGCAGTGATCAGAACATGCAGAACAAGAAGAGCTACTGCAGAGATCAGAACAAGAAGAGCTACTGCAGTGATCAGAACATGCAGAACCAGAAGAGCTACTGCAGTGATCAGAACATGCAGAACCAGAAGAGCTACTGCAGCGATCAGAACATGCAGAACAAGAAGAGCTACTGCAGAGATCAGAACATGCAGAACCAGAAGAGCTACTGCAGCGATCAGAACATGCAGAACCAGAAGAGCTACTGCAGCGATCAGAACATGCAGAACAAGAAGAGCTACTGCAGCGATCAGAACATGCAGAACCAGAAGAGCTACTGCAGAGATCAGAACATGCAGAACAAGAAGAGCTACTGCAGAGATCAGAACATGCAGAACAAGAAGAGCTACTGCAGCGATCAGAACATGCAGGACAAGAAGAGCTGCTGCAGAGATCAGAACATGCAGAACAAGAAGAGCCACTGCAGAGATCAGAACATGCAGAACAAGAAGAGCCACTGCAGAGATCAGAACATGCAGAACAAGAAGAGCTACTGCAGCGATCAGAACATGCAGGACAAGAAGAGCTACTGCAGAGATCAGAACATGGAGAACATGCAGAACCAGAAGAGCTACTGCAGAGATCAGAACATGCAGAACAAGAAGAGCTACTGCAGTGATCAGAACATGCAGAACCAGAAGAGCTACTGCAGTGATCAGAACATACAGAACCAAAAGAGCTACTGCAGTGATCAGAACATGCAGAACCAGAAGAGCTACTGCAGAGATCAGAACATGCAGAACAAGAAGAGCTACTGCAGTGATCAGAACTTGCTGAACAAGAAGAGCTACTGCAGTGATCAGAACATACAGAACCAAAACAGCTACTGCGGTGATCAGAACATACAGAACAAGAAGAGCTACTGCAGAGATCAGAACATACAGAACAAGAAGAGCTAGTGCAGTGATCAGAACATGCAGAACCAGAAGAGCTACTGCAGTGATCAGAACATACAGAACCAGAAGAGCTACTGCAGAGAGCAGAACATGCAGAACCAGAAGAGCTACTGCAGAGATCAGAACATGCAGAACAAGAAGAGCTACTGCAGTGATCAGAACATGCAGAACCAGAAGAGCTACTGCAGTGATCAGAACATGCAGAACCAGAAGAGCTACTGCAGCGATCAGAACATGCAGAACAAGAAGAGCTACTGCAGCGATCAGAACATGCAGAACAAGAAGAGCTACTGCAGAGATCAGAACATGCAGAACAAGAAGAGCTACTGCAGCGATCAGAACATGCAGAACCAGAAGAGCTACTGCAGAGATCAGAACATGCAGAACAAGAAGAGCTACTGCAGAGATCAGAACATGCAGAACAAGAAGAGCTACTGCAGCGATCAGAACATGCAGGACAAGAAGAGCTGCTGCAGAGATCAGAACATGCAGAACAAGAAGAGCTACTGCAGAGATCAGAACATGCAGAACAAGAAGAGCCACTGCAGAGATCAGAACACGGAGAACAAGAAGAGCTGCTGCAGTGATCAGAACATGCAGAACAAGAAGAGCAGCTGCAGTGATCAGAACATGCAGAACAAGAAGAGCTACTGCAGCGATCAGAACATGCAGGACAAGAAGAGCTACTGCAGAGATCAGAACATGAAGAACATGCAGAACCAGAAGAGCTACTGCAGAGATCAGAACATGCAGAACCAGAAGAGCTACTGCAGTGATCAGAACATGCAGAACCAGAAGAGCTACTGCAGAGATCAGAACATGCAGAACAAGAAGAGCTACTGCAGTGATCAGAACTTGCTGAACAAGAAGAGCTACTGCAGTGATCAGAACATACAGAACCAAAACAGCTACTGCGGTGATCAGAACATACAGAACAAGAAGAGCTACTGCAGAGATCAGAACATACAGAACAAGAAGAGCTACTGCAGTGATCAGAACATGCAGAACCAGAAGAGCTACTGCAGTGATCAGAACATACAGAACCAGAAGAGCTACTGCAGAGAGCAGAACATGCAGAACAAGAAGAGCTACTGCAGAGATCAGAACATACAGAACCAAAAGAGCTACTGCAGTGATCAGAACATGCAGAACCAGAAGAGCTACTGCAGTGATCAGAACATGCAGAACAAGAAGAGCTACTGCAGTGATCAGAACATGCAGAACAAGAAGAGCTACTGCAGTGATCAGAACATGCAGAACAAGAAGAGCTACTGCAGTGATCAGAACATGCAGAACAAGAAGAGCTACTGCAGAGATCAGAACATGCAGAACCAGAAGAGCTACTGCAGCGATCAGAACATGCAGAACAAGAAGAGCTACTGCAGCGATCAGAACATGCAGAACCAGAAGAGCTACTGCAGCGATCAGAACATGCAGAACCAGAAGAGCTACTGCAGCGATCAGAACATGCAGAACAAGAAGAGCTACTGCAGAGATCAGAACATGCAGAACAAGAAGAGCTACTGCAGCGATCAGAACATGCAGAGCCAGAAGAGCTACTGCAGAGATCAGAACATGCAGAACAAGAGCTACTGCAGAGATCAGAACATGCAGAACAAGAAGAGCTACTGCAGCGATCAGAACATGCAGGACAAGAAGAGCTGCTGCAGAGATCAGAACATGCAGAACAAGAAGAGCTACTGCAGAGATCAGAACATGCAGAACAAGAAGAGCCACTGCAGAGATCAGAACACGGAGAACAAGAAGAGCTGCTGCAGTGATCAGAACATGCAGAACAAGAAGAGCAGCTGCAGTGATCAGAACATGCAGAACAAGAAGAGCTACTGCAGCGATCAGAACATGCAGGACAAGAAGAGCTACTGCAGAGATCAGAACATGAAGAACATGCAGAACCAGAAGAGCTACTGCAGAGATCAGAACATGCAGAACCAGAAGAGCTACTGCAGTGATCAGAACATGCAGAACCAGAAGAGCTACTGCAGAGATCAGAACATGCAGAACAAGAAGAGCTACTGCAGTGATCAGAACTTGCTGAACAAGAAGAGCTACTGCAGTGATCAGAACATACAGAACCAAAACAGCTACTGCGGTGATCAGAACATACAGAACAAGAAGAGCTACTGCAGAGATCAGAACATACAGAACAAGAAGAGCTAGTGCAGTGATCAGAACATGCAGAACCAGAAGAGCTACTGCAGTGATCAGAACATACAGAACCAGAAGAGCTACTACAGAGAGCAGAACATGCAGAACAAGAAGAGCTACTGCAGAGATCAGAACATACAGAACCAAAAGAGCTACTGCAGTGAACAGAACATGCAGAACCAGAAGAGCTACTGCAGTGATCAGAACATGCAGAACAAGAAGAGCTACTGCAGTGATCAGAACATGCAGAACAAGAAGAGCTACTGCAGTGATCAGAACATGCAGAACAAGAAGAGCTACTGCAGTGATCAGAACATGCAGAACAAGAAGAGCTACTGCAGAGATCAGAACATGCAGAACAAGAAGAGCTACTGAAGAGATTAGAACATGCAGAACAAGAAGAGCTACTGCAGAGATCAGAACAAGAAGAGCTACTGCAGTGATCAGAACATACAGAACCAAAACAGCTACTGCAGTGATCAGAACATACAGAACAAGAAGAGCTACTGCAAAGATCAGAACATACAGAACAAAACGAGCTACTGCAGAGATCAGAACATGCAGAACCAGAAGAGCTACTGCAGAGATCAGAACATGCAGAACAAGAAGAGCTACTGCAGAGATCAGAACATGCAGAACAAGAAGAGCTGCTGCAGTGATCAGAACATGCAGAGCAAGAAGAGCTACTGCAGAGATCAGAACATGCAGGACAAGAAGAGCTACTACAGTGATCAGAACATGCAGAACAAGAAGAGCTACTGAAGAGATCAGAACATGCAGAACAAGAAGAGCTACTGCAGCGATCAGAACATGCAGAACAAGAAGAGCTACTGCAGCGATCAGAACACGCAGAACCAGAAGAGCTACTGCAGAGATCAGAACATGCAGAACAAGAAGAGCTACTGCAGAGATCAGAACATGCAGAACAAGAAGAGCTACTGCAGAGATCAGAACATGCAGAACAAGAAGAGCTGCTGCAGCGATCAGAACATGCAGTACCAGAAGAGCTACTGCAGCGATCAGAACATGCAGTACCAGAAGAGCTACTGCAGTGATCAGAACATGCAGAACAAGAAGAGCTACTGCAGAGATCAGAACATGCAGAACAAGAAGAGCCACTGCAGAGATCAGAACATGGAGAACAAGAAGAGCTGCTGCAGTGATGAGAACATGCAGAACAAGAAGAGCTACTGCAGAGATCAGAACATGCAGAACCAGAAGAGTTACTGCAGAGATCAAAACATGCAGAACAAGAAGAGCTACTGCAGAGATCAGAACATGCAGAACCAGAAGAGTTACTGCAGAGATCAAAACATGCAGAACAAGAGAAGCCAGTTCACTTAAATGGGAACCATATACTGCTTCCTATACACTTCACTCTGCTGCTAAAAAGTGGTTACTGGATCCAGACAGCTCGAAAGCTTAATACAGTATGGCCTAAAGGACTTAAAGGGGTACTCCACTGGAAACATATTTTTTAAATAAACTGGTGCCAGAAAGTTAAACAGTTTTGTAATTAACTTCTATTTAAAAATCTTATTCCTTCCAGTACTTATCAGCTGCTGTATACTACAGATGAAGTCCTTTTCTTTTGGAATTTCCTTTCTCTCTGACCACAGTGCTCTCTGCAGACGCCTCTGTCCACCTCTGTACTGTGAACCTATCCTGTTCTGGTCAGTTCCTGACATGGACAGATGTGTCAGCAGAGAGCACTGTGGTCAGACTGGAAAGAACTACACAACTTCCTGTGGAGCATACAGCAGTTGATAAGTACTGGAAGGATTAAGATTTTTTAATAGAAGTAATTTACAAATCTGTTTCCCTTTCAGGCACCAGATGATTTAAAAAAAAATGTTTTCCAGTGGAGCACCCCTTTAATGCTTGAACTAAAACACAACTGGACTAAACTGAGCATGAGTTTGGGGATATGAAGTGGTTACTGTCCTTACTGGCCTTAAAGATACCAAAGAGAATCTCCCATACACTGCACATGCAGTGATTAGATGAAGTGACCCAGCACAGCAGACTCAGGGAGGAAGTGAATGTATGGATGAATAAATGGATGGGCTTTGGACATGCACCTTCCTGAGCAGTTGATTTTTTTCTGTGATATGACAGGTACCCTTTAATTATTAGAATACTTTTTTTTATTTACTTTTATTTATTGAGTTGTCAGTAATTGAAAGGTTTTTGCAAAAATAAAATTTAAAAAACCCAAAGCAAACATGATATCCGTAAAAATAAAATAAAAATCGTACAGACATAAAATTATATTTTTTTTTTACATTTCTATAAATGTAATCCAATGGCAGAAAATCCTCCTCTGGCAGAGAGATTAGTGGTGTATGAATATATTCTCCTTCCCTAAGATACTATAGTAACAGCCTTGAAAGGGTTTCAGACAGTGCAGAATTGTGGAAACGCCTCACGTAGTGTGTCAGTCTACATATGTTGTCTGATTTTTACATCAGATTAAGTTAAGCCTCCGAAATAAAAAAAAATAAAATAAATAAAAAATCCTGAAATGCTTTTCTTATGGATATAGTCAGTGCTGCTGGCAAAACGAAAAATATGGAAGATCATAAAACTCAAATGGATCATTTACATGGTATTTATAGGCGGTTTGTTCATGGCAAGACTGCAAAGAATAATGGTGGGTGAGGGAAATCTGGATACATGAGCCCGCAGGGGAGCTGCGTACTATGCATAGACAGTAACAACGATTATTGTGCCGAACCTAGAGATCGGATGCGGATCGGGTCAAATAGGAACGAGGTAACATGGATCGTAAAGCATCTTTTATTTTATGCTACTGTTGGCCTCCAGATGTTTCAAAACTACAACTCCCAGCATCCCCGGACAGCCGTTGGCTGTCCGGGGATGCTGGGAGCTGTAGTTTTGCAACATCTGGAGGGCCACCATTTGAAGTCTTTTTTTTCCCCCTTATCAGACACATTCACCATCATTAGTCCTACAGTGCCATCTGTTTCATTCCAGCACTCCAGATGACTTTTTAAAGGGGTTATACTGGGAAAAAAACTTTTTTTATATATATCAACTGGTTCAGAAAGTTAAACAGATTTGTAAATGACTTCTATTAAAAAATCTTAATCCTTTCAGTACTTATGAGCTTCTGAAGTTAAGGTTGTTCTTTTCTGTCTAAGTGCTCTCTGATGACACGTGTCTCGGGAAACGCCCAGTTTAGAAGAGGTTTGCTATGGGGGTTTGCTTCTAAACTGGGCGTTTCCCGAGACACGTGTCATCAGAGAGGACTTAGACAGAAAAGAACAACCTTAACTTCAGAAGCTCATAAGTACTGAAAGGATTAAGATTTTTTAATAGAAGTAATTTACAAATCTGTTTAACTTTCGGGAGCTCTTTTGATATATAAAAAAATAGTTTTTTCCTGGATATCCCCTTTAACATGTCTCCAAGGTCCATTGACGTCTTGTTATCTCTATGGAAGAGCTGGAGATACCGGGCTCGTGTATCTCCGGCTCTCCCATAGAGCTGCATGGAGGGGGCGTGTCAGCCATCACTCCGATAAGGGATAAGTTGTTAAGTACAGGTGTTCCCCTTTAACTCCCATTTTTATAAGTTTAGACAACATGATAAAAGTATTACCCCTTTATAGAAGCTATCCAATGGAAAAAACGTATCCCATATCCGCAGTATAGGGGATAAGTGTCTGATCACAGGGGGTCCAAGAGCTGGGACCCCCCACGATCTCCCAAAAGGTGCTCCGGCTCGGCCTTGGCTCTACTCCTTTAATGCGCATGTTATACACAGAATCTAGTCGAAACACACCCTCTCCATTCATCTCTAGCGTTCATGTGTCACTGTGGTCAGACTGGAAAGAACTACACAACTTCCTGTGGAGCATACAGCAGCTGATAAGTACTGGAAGGATTAATATTTATACATAGAAGTAATTTACAAATTTGTTTAACTTTGTGACACCAGTTGATTAAAAAAAATATATTTTCCACCGGAGTACCCCTTTAAGAGAAACTGTCCAGTGGGGAGCTTAGCCCTTACCTTAGGGAGACGATCGGTACTGATCAGGGATATTAACTCTTCTTCAAACTTCTCCAAGGAGGGATAGAGCAGTAAGTACAGTTTATCCAGGTGACAGGTTATTGTCCTCTGCAGACGAGGCTTCTTTAAGGCGTCAGCTACAAAATGACAAATAAAGTTTGGATATTTGTAAAATAATATTATAGACAGAAATGCAGCAGAGAACAAACAATTTCCCAACAACATTCTGCACTATTCTAAGTTATCATCAGATGTTGTTCTTTTATTCGGTGTCAAAATCTGCAAAAAGAAATTTGTGAATGTGCGGAGAGTCTCTTTAATAAAAACAATAAGTGACGCAGAATCCATGGGGCCCCGTAGTCTGGATGCCGATTACCTCCATTAACTGGGTAAAAAATGCATCTGAAACCACAACCAAATCTGCGGCACTGAAAGTCTATGGTAAAAAATGTGGGTTCACTGTAGATTTGTAGCGCAAAAAATACCATAGTGGAACGTGCATTTTGGGGCTGAAAAGTCCACTTGTTTTGCATGTACGGGGACTACCGGCCGCCATGTTGGATGATCGGATTCCCGCGGCAGGGTGTCGGGCAAAACACGCCTAAAATTTTCCTCTTTTTTTTCCTTTTTGGACCATTTTTTTATCACATTATTTATCAGATATTTTTAGAGATTTTTACAGGTGTTTTATGCAAATCATGTCTTTGCTTCCAATTTTAGTGTTTTCGAGGCATTGGTGCACAGAAAAGATGCACTTTACTACATATAAACTGTCAAGTATTTTCCAAATTAATTCAATGTTATTTAATGGGCAGAAAGGAAAAAAAACAGACATAAAACGGACATATTTCGAATCATAAGATGAACCTTTTACATCTCAAAATACACTAAAAAAGCGAAACCCCAACAGACATCAGTATAGTCACTGGGGTCTTCCAGGATCTTCCAGGAATTTTTTTTATTTGACTATGCTACAGGGGCTGTAACGTTAGTGTAGTCCATAATATAGTGTCTGTACCTGTGTGTGACGGTTTTCTCACAATTGTTCTGTGATTTTCACCCCAATATTTATTTTTACCACCATACAAAATGACTGTTGTCTCAGATTTTTCCCAGGTTGCAATGTGGCCGAGACCTGACATCACTAGTCAGATGATGACAGGGAGCCTGTCTGCTTCAATGGGTGGAGCGATTGCTGATCAATCTGCAACTAATGCAACAGCTGTAGGCACCCTGATTGAAAACCACAGGTCTTTTGAATAGATGCAGCTCATTTATGTTTCAGTGGGTGGGGTGGCTGATGTGTGGGAGGGAGGAAAATGGAATTATGGGATTTGTAGTCAAAAAAACGAAAAGTCAAACAGGAAATACCAGTTCACAAAAAGCCAGCCACAGTGTTATGGTAATCTCACAGCATATCCATTTATCCCCAAGACAAGCGCAGATCCTTCCTAAGCATGTCCATTACTGTCTGCCAGGTACAAACTAAAATCACCTTATGGTGGAGAAACCCTTTTAAAGGGTCTCAAGATGTTATCCACATCCACAGCATAGGGGATAACAAGACTGGTGGAGTCTACCGCTAGAAGGATCGGGCAGCTGAAACTCAAAGGGGTTATCCCCATAGCAAACTTCTTCTACTCTGTGCAGTTCCCGAGACAAGCAGAGATGTCAGCAGAGACAGAAAAGAGACAGAAAAGAACATCTCAACGCAGCTGATAATTATTGTAAGGATTAAGATTTTTTTTAATATTTAATTTTTTAATTTACAAATCTGTTTAACTTCCTGGAGCCAGTTGATACATAAATTTTTTCCTGGAATACCCCTTTAACATGTCCGGGTTCATTTTAGGAAGATAAGCCGCCACAGAGAAGTCTGGCAGCAGCTTTCTCCGCTCTCCCTATTGAGAACACGTGCATGCTCCATTGAGTGTGCATTTGTATGCTGGGACTAGGACACCTATCAAATTGTGATCTGTCCCAACCCAAAATCCAAAACTCGTATTTTATACCCACAATTTTCATAGTAACTCAATTTACTAAAATGGGAAGGAGCACAGAGGAAAACCAACTAAACACAGGAGACAGAGCAGGCTAGGTTGGTTTTGGCTGGTTGTGACCCCAACAGTAATAACCACTGAGCCAGTGTGAGAGCCCATATCCATAACCACTAAGCATTTGTGAGGACCCATATCCATAACCACTAAGCGTGTGTGAGGTCCCATATCAATAACCACTGAGCCAGTGTGAGGGCCCATATCCATAACCACTGAGCCAGTGTGAGGGCCCATATACATAACCACTGAGCCAGTGTGAGAGCCCATATACATAACCACTGAGCCAGTGTGAGAGCCTATATCCATAACCACTAAGCGTGTGAGAGGACCCATATCCATAACCACTGAGCCAGTGTGAGGTCCCATATCCATAACCACTGACACAGTGTGAGGGCCCATATACATAACCCCTAAGCCAGTGTGACGGCCCATATACATAACCACTAAGCCAGTGTGAGGGCCCATATACATAACCACTAAGCCAGTGTGAGGGCCCATATACATAACCACTAAGCCAGTGTGAGGGCCCATATACCTAACCACTGAGCCAGTGTGATGGCCCATATACATAACCACTGAGCCAGTGTGAGGGCCTATATCCATAACCACAGAGCCAGTGTGACAGTCCATATACATAACCACTGAGCCAGTGTGAGGGCCCATATACATAACCACTAAGCGTGAGTGAGGGCCAGTATACATAAACACTAAGCCAGTGTGAGGGCCCATATACATAACCACTGAGCCAGTGTGAGGGCCTATATACATAACCACTGAGCCAGTGTGAGGGCCCATATACATAACCACTAAGCCAGTGTGAGGGCCCATATACATAACCACTAAGCCAGTGTGAGGGCCAATATACATAACCACTAAGCGAGTGTGAGGGCCCATATCCATAACCACTGAGCCAGTGTGAGGGCCTATATACATAACCACTAAGCCAGTGTGAGGGCCCATATACATAACCACTAAGCCAGTGTGAGGGCCAATATACATAACCACTAAGCGAGTGTGAGGGCCCATATCCATAACCACTGAGCCAGTGTGAGGGCATATATACATAACCACTGAGCCAGTGTGAGAGCCCATATACATAACCACTGAGCCAGTGTGAGAGCCCATACACATAACCACTGAGCCAGTGTGAGGGCCCATACACATAACCACTGAGCCAGTGTGAGGGCCCATATACATAACCACTGAGCCAGTGTGAGGGCCCATATACATAACCACTGAGCCAGTGTGAGGGCATATATACATAACCACTGAGCCAGTGTGAGAGCCCATATACATAACCACTGAGCCAGTGTGAGGGCCCATATACATAACCACTAAGCCAGTGTGAGGGCATATATACATAACCACTGAGCCAGTGTGAGAGCATATATACATAACCACTGAGCCAGTGTGAGGGCCCATATACATAACCACTGAGCCAGTGTGAGGGCCCATATACATAACCACTGAGCCAGTGTGAGGGCCCATATACATAACCACTAAGCCAGTGTGAGGGCCCATATCCATAACCACTGAGCCAGTGTGAGGGCCCATATACATAACCACTGAGCCAGTGTGAGGGCCCATATACATAACACATAATACACTGCACCCAATGAGAAGACATCATGTAGATAAAAAAAAATTTAAGCAAACCGACTGCTATGGGCAACAGCGCCAAACTTTTCCTATTCCCCACTCACATTTCCTCTTTTCTATAGATCTGGGTATTAACCCCTATTATTCCATCATGTTGATTGTTAATAGACTTGGTAGGAGTTTAGTGAGGTCTGTGGGGGCCGGCGGGAGATCTCACAGTACAATGACCATGAACATAAGAGCGGAACAATAACAAACCAAATCCAGACGCACAGCCAAGAAGCCTCCACGCGGCACCGCCGCTCCTTATTAGGATAATTTACGCCACATGTGGAGCGCAACTTATGTAAAAAGGTGAAAGAACGCGGATCCGGCAATAAATAAAACACGGGCCGACGCACAGACATCCATGTCATTGTGCTCTCCTTGTTTGTTGCCTTTTGTAGGAAGAAATAAATGAGTTTTTATTGTAGATCGGCCTTCGGAGGATCGGCTGTGGATACGTGGTGGCGCTGTTTGTAGATCTCGGAGGGGACGGAACCGCTAAGAGACGCCGCAGCAGCTGTGCACAGGACCGCTAAATCCCTCATCACATGTTACAATACAAACTCTACAAATAGATTGGAGGTTGTTGGTTTTAATTTATTTTGTTCCTGTATTCAAGTGCGTACGTGTGACTCCGAGGACTCCGAGCGCCGCAACACCAGAGAAATATACAAGAGGAAATCAATACAGCAGTGGTCTCAGACTGTGGCCCTCCAGAAGTTACAAAACTTCAACTCCCAGCATGCCCGGACAGCCAATGGCAACATCTGGAGGGCCACAGTTTGGAGACCACTGCTATAAATGAATATGTAAAATGTATTGAATGTAACTGAAAGATCAACCACAACTCAAAGCAGCATTATACTATTGTAGGAACTGGTATAATATATATACAGGACGGTATTAATAACATTTTATTATTCTGGTAGTTATATTCTTGTATATAGGGGCAGTATTATAGTAGTTATATTCTTGTATATAGGGGCAGTATTATAGTGGTTATATTCTTGTATATAGGAGCAGTATTATAGTCATTATATTCTTGTATATAGGGGCAGTATTATAGTAGTTATATTCTTGTATATAGGAGCAGTATTATAGTAGTTATATTCTTGTATATAGGAGGCAGTATTATAGTAGTTATATTCTTGTATATAGGAGCAGTATTATAGTAGTTATATTCTTGTATATAGGGGCAGTATTATAGTAGTTATATTCTTGTATATAGGAGAAGTATTATAGTAGTTATATTCTTGTATATAGGAACAGTATTATAGTAGTTATATTCTTGTATATAGGGGCAGTATTATAGTAGTTATATTCTTGTATATAGGAGGCAGTATTATAGTAGTTATATTCTTGTATATAGGAGCAGTATTATAGAAGTTATATTCTTGTATATAGGAGCAGTATTATAGTAGTTATATTCTTGTATATAGGAGGCAGTATTATAGTAGTTATATACTTGTATATAGGAGCAGTATTATAGTAGTTATATTCTTATATATAGGAGCAGTATTATAGTAGTTATATTCTTTATATAGGAGCAGTATTATAGTAGTTATATTCTTGTATATAGGAGCAGTATTATAGTAGTTATATTCTTATATATAGGAGCAGTATTATAGTAGTTATATTCTTTATATAGGAGCAGTATTATAGTAGTTATATTCTTGTATATAGGAGCAGTATTATAGTAGTTATATTCTTGTATATAGGAGCAGTATTATAGTAGTTATATTCTTGTATATAGGAGCAGTATTATAGTAGTTATATTCTTGTATATAGGAGCAGTATTATAGTAGTTATATTCTTGTATATAGGAGCAGTATTATAGTAGTTATATTCTTGTATATAGGAGCAGTATTATAGTAGTTATATTCTTGTATATAGGAGCAGTATTATAGTAGTTATATTCTTGTATATAGGAGCAGTATTATAGTAGTTATATTCTTGTATATAGGAGCAGTATTACAGTAGTTATATTCTTGTATATAGGAGCAGTATTATAGTAGTTATATTCTTGTATATAGGAGGCAGTATTATAGTAGTTATATACTTGTATATAGGAGCAGTATTATAGTAGTTATATTCTTGTATATAGGAGGCAGTATTATAGTAGTTATATTCTTGTATATAGGAGCAGTATTATAGTAGTTATATTCTTGTATATAGGGGTAGTATTATAGTAGTTATATTCTTGTATAAGGAGCAGAAGTAGTTATATTCTTGTATATAGGAGCAGTATTATAGTAGTTATATTCTTGTATATAGGGGCAGTATTATAGTAGTTATATTCTTGTATATAGTAGCAGTATTATAGTAGTTATATTCTTGTATATAGGAGCAGTATTATAATAGTTATATTCTTGTATATAGGAGCCGTATTATAGTAGTTATATTCTTGTATATAGGAAGCAGTATTATAATAGTTATATTCTTGTATATAGGGGTAGTATTATAGTAGTTATATTCTTGTATATAGGAGCAGTATTATAGTAGTTATATTCTTGTATATAGGAGCAGTATTATAGTAGTTATATTCTTGTATATAGGGGCAGTATTATAGTAGTTATATTCTTGTATATAGGAGCAGTATTATAGTAGTTATATTGTTGTATATAGGAGCAGTATTATAATAGTTATATTCTTGTATATAGGAGCCGTATTATAGTAGTTATTTTCTTGTATATAGGAAGTAGTATTATAATAGTTATATTCTTGTATATAGGAGCAGTATTATAGTAGATATATTCTTGTATATAGGAGCAGTATATTAGTAGTTATATTCTTGTATATAGGGGGCAGTATTATAGTAGTTATATTCTTGTATATAGGAGCAGTATTATAGTAGTTATATTCTTTTATACAGGAGCAGTATTATAGTAGATATATTCTTGTATATGGGAGCAGTATTATAGTAGTGAAATTCTTGTATATATGTGGCACTATTATAGTAGTTTTATTCTTGTATATAGGAGGCAGTATTATAGTAGTTATATTCTTGTATATAGGGGCAGTATTATAGTAGATATATTCTTGTATATAGGAGCAGTATTATAGTAGTTATATTTTTGTATATAGGAGCAGTATTATAGTAGTTATATTCTTGTATATAGGAGGCACTATTATAGTAGTTATATTCTTGTATATAGGAGCAGTATTATAGTAGTTATATTCTTGTATATAGGAGGCAGTATTATAGTAGTTATATTCTTATACATAGGAGCAGTATTATAGTAGTTATATTATTGTATATAGGAGCAGTATTATAGTAGTTATATTCTTGTATATAGGAGCAGTATTATAGTAGTTATATTCTTGTATATAGGAGCAGTATTATAGTAGTTATATTCTTGTATATAGGAGCAGTATTATAGTAGTTATATTATTGTATATAGGAGCAGTATTATAGTAGTTATATTCTTGTATATAGGAGCAGTATTATAGTAGTTATATTCTTGTATATAGGAGCAGTATTATAGTAGTTATATTGTTGCATATAGGAGCAGTATTATAGTAGTTATATTCTTGTATATAGGAGGCGGTATTATAGTAGTTATATTCTTGTATATAGGAGCAGTATTATAGTAGTTATATTCTTGTATATAGGAGCAGTATTATAGTAGTTATATTCTTGTATATAGGAGGCAGTATTATAGTAGTTATATTCTTGTATATAGGAGCAGTATTATAGTAGTTATATTCTTGTATATAGGAGCAGTATTATAGTAGTTATATTCTTGTATATAGGAGCAGTATTATAGTAGTTATATTCTTGCATATAGGAGCAGTATTATAGTAGTTATATTCTTGTATATAGGAGGCGGTATTATAGTAGTTATATTCTTGTATATAGGAGCAGTATTATAGTAGTTATATTCTTGTATATAGGAGCAGTATTATAGTAGTTATATTCTTGTATATAGGAGCAGTATTATAGTAGTTATATTCTTGTATATAGGAGCAGTATTATAGTAGTTATATTCTTGTATATAGGAGCCGTATTATAGTAGTTATATTCTTGTATATAGGAGCAGTATTATAGTAGTTATATTCTTGTATATAGGAGGCAGTATTATAGTAGTTATATTCTTGTACATAGGAGCAGTACATTAGCCATATATCTAGTATTTTCCCATATAAATGTGCTCACCTGTCTCATCCCTCCCTTGTATGGCACCAGGAATTCTTTCTGATCCTGACACGAGAACGTCCAGAGGGAGCAGATGAGATACGTCTTTCAGTGCGTTGTGCGTCCTCAGACTGTACTGGATGTGGCTCTTCTCAATCAGCGTCATGTGTCTGTTCACTGGAAGGAGACAATTTCAGGATGTGAGATTTGGAACCATATTGTCATCATTTCAATGTGAGATGGACATCAAAGGGCTTAGGACTATTTATTTTCAAGGCACACAGTGTGAGATATGTTTCAGCCACAAAATTGCTACCGAGCAAACCAAGTAAATACGGTGTCTGCACAAAAGAGAATGAATGGAAAGTGATAAGTGGGGAGAATCTTAACATTACTGATTTAAGAGGACCTGTCATCATCTTGATATAGTTAGTTACATAATTACATAGTTAGTATGGTTGAAAAAAGACATACGTCCATCAAGTCCAACCAGGGAATTGAAGTGAAGGGGATAAGGGGAAGGGATGTAGTTTTATAATTCTGCATAAGCATTAATGTTATTTTGTTCCAGGAATGTATCTAATCCTATTTTAAAGCTGTTAATTGTTCCTGCTGTGACCAGTTCCTGAGGTAGACCGTTCCATAAGTTCACAGTCCTCACGGTAAAGAAGGCGTGTCGCCCCTTTAGACTAAACCTTTTCTTCTCCAGACGGAGGGAGTGCCCCCTCGTCCTTTGGGGGGGTTTAACCTGGAACAGTTTTTCTCCATATTTTTTGTATGGGCCATTTATATACTTATATACGTTTATCATATCCCCCCTTAAACGTCTCTTCTCAAGACTAAACAATTGTAACTCCTTTAATCGCTCCTCATAGCTAAGATGTTCCATGCCCCATATTAGTTTAGTCGCGCGTCTCTGCACCCTTTCCAACTATATTTATTTTAATCCTCCCAGTTCAATCCCCCCTTCATGATAAACCACCCCCTGCCTTTATTTTTTATTATTTTTTCATTTTTCTACCTTGATATTGTTCTGTATCTTCTGCTCAATCTCAGTCAGCTCCACAGACTGGGAAGGGGCGTTTCCCAGCAGGTGTGACATCATTCAACCTATCTCTGCTACATATAGCCAAGACCAGTTCAGTGTGAGATGGTTTGTGATTGGCTGAGGCCGCACATCCCCCCTCAGTTTTATGCACTGAACTCTACAGTGTGTCAGCTCTGCTTAGCAGCTGCAAAAAGGAGCAGAAATGTCCAGCACAATATTTAGTAATATGCACTGAAGGCACCATGACTCTACAGCGGCGTTTCCCAAGCAGGGTGCCTTCAGCTGTTGCAAAACTACAACTCCCAGCATGCCTAGACAGCCAAAGGCTGTCCAGGCATGCTGGGAGTTGTAGTTTTGCAAAAGCTGGAGGTGATCTTGTTGGGAAATCCTGCTCTACAGTCTAGCTCAGCTCAAAGAGAAGGGGAGCTGATATATTCATCTCTATACACTCTATATACTATATACACTCTATACACTCTATATACACTATACACTCTATTTACACTATACATTCTATATACTCTATATACACTCTATACACTCTATAAAGATGTACGGTACATCAAAGGGCTTAGGACTATATACAACAGCTGGAGGTGATCTTGTTGGGAAATCCTGCTCTACAGTCTAGCTCAGCTCAAAGAAAAGGGGAGCTGATATATTCATCTCTATACACTCTATATACTATATACACTCTATTTACACTATACACTCTATATTCGATATACTCTATATACACTCTATATACTCTATACACTCTATATACACTCTACACTCTATTTACACTATACACTCTATATTCGATATACTCTATATACACTCTATATACTCTATACACTCTATATACTATATACACTCTACACTGTGCTGCGGTGAGGTCCCACCTGCATTTCCTGACTTTTGTCTCTGCCAGGCTGCTGCAGGAGACAATCTGCGGGCAGGACCAGAAGGAGGACCCCTGGTAGCCAAACTTTTAGGGGTTAATTTAACATATAAAATGTAAAAAAAATTGTATTAAGAAGTATATTAGAAAAGTAATTCAAATAGATTAATCTATGATATATGAAATTTCACTGATGGTGTCCGGAAGCATTTAAACTGGGGTAAACCACATTCACTGTACGCACCTGAGAAGTAAAGTCATAAGATTCTTATACACATTGGATACAAGTCAGACGAACCTGTCAAATTCCCAGAGCCTGCCTCTTACCATCGGGGTTATGCTCAGGCCACCAGGGTAAACACCTCGACTGTAACAAGAAACTTGTAGCCCTACTGCTGATGCAGAGAGAGTTATAAAGCAGCATTAAAGGGGTACTCCGCTACCCAGGTTCGGAACATTTTGTTCCGAAAGCTTGGAGTGGGTGGCGGGGGTTGTGATGTCATGGCCACGCCCCTCTTGACATCACACCAAGCTCCCTCAATGTAAGTCTATGGTAGGGGGGCATGGCGGCTGCCACGCCCCCTCCCATAGACTTGCATTGAGGGAACATGGTGTGACTTCACTAGGGGCGTGGCCACGGCGTCGCGACCCCCGCCACCCGCACCCAGCGTTCTAAACGAATGCCTGGTGCTGCACAGAGATCGCAGTGGTCCCAGCTGCTGGAATCCATTGGATAGGGGATAAGATGTCTAGGGGCAGAGTACCTCTTTAAAAACGTTCCTGGTCTCCAGTTGCCTCACAACACTTCACCAGGAGCTTCAATACAACAGCTCCTCCTCTGTACAACCACCTTTCCGAAACCCAGATAAAAATGTGGACGTGCATAATAATTCCAGAATGCTTTGTCTCAAGGAACGCTTTTACAATACTTTTAGGTAGATTTTAATAAAGGCAGACGGCAATGACTATAAAACGATCCGGATAAAAACCTGGCACACCCGTCTCCTACATATTATTATGCTAACGAAGGGTGCGAGTGAGCTCGGCCAGCCGGCTCCCCACCTCCAATGCCCAATGCCTGCTGGGGAGCATTAGTAATATAGCCATTTACCAACATAACTCTGCACTTCCCAAACTGATTATTTTAAAGCGGTTCAGTATACTGGGTTTAGTGCGGGTGAACTGTCAGTTTCTCTTTAAAGGGGTACTTCCCTGTAAACATCGTATCCTCTGTGTAAAGGATAGGGGGTAAGATGTTAGATTGCAGGGGTCTCGCTGCTGGGGACCCCCACGATCTCCGGACCGGCAGCGACAGCATCCGGAACACGGAAGCTTGCAGCTTGCCTCCTCCATTCATGCGAAGATAGCCGTCACGCCTCCTCCCATAGACTTGAATGGAGTTTGCTCCGTGCACCGAATGATAGGGGTGCTGCAGCGGAGATCGCGGGGTTAACTAGCGGCAGGAACCCCCACGATCTAACATCTTATCCCCTATCCTTTGGATAGGGAATAATATGTTTACAGCGGAGTACCCCTTTAACTTAAGCCTGAGGAATCCAGTGATTGGTTACATGTAGTTTATGAGTGTTACATGCTGGCACTTCCCGCTAGGAGAGGGGCAGAGAGAGCTGAATAAAGAGCTGCTCACTGATGACAATGTCAAAAGCAATCACAGAAAAAGGATCTGATATAAGTTCTCATACACAATATGGCCAAGATTTATCAATCGTCCTGGAATCAAAACTGTCTGGTTTTAACCATAACAACCAATCACAGCTCAGCTTTTATACCGTATGAGCTGTGATTGGTCGCTATGGGCAAATCAGACAGTTTGGGTTTAAAGGGTATTCCGGCTTTATACATCTTATCCCCTATACAAAGGATAGGAGATAAGATGTATGAACGCAGGGGTCCCACCGCTGGGGACCCCCGCGATCTCGGTGCAGCCCCAGAATTCGGGGACATGACATCACGGCCATGCCCTTAGTGCCGTCACACCACGCCCCCTCCATTCATGTCTATGGGAGGGGGCGTGACGGCTGTCACGCCCCCTCCCATAGACATGAATGGAGGGGGCGTGGCGAGGCGTGACATCACGTCCCCGTCTCGGAGACAGTGCCCGACACAGAATGACTGGGGCTGCACCAAGATCGCGGGGGTCCCCAGAAGCGGATAGGGGATAAGATGTATAAAGCCAGAATACCCCTTTAAGACAAATTCATAAATCTGGGCCTATAATTGGGTAAAATGTTTAATAAAGCTAAGAAATAAGAAGGTCTTGTCAATTCCATAAGTTCCTCCTCTCTACTTTTTTTTTTATTATTTTTGAATTTAACCAGAAAGAAAACTTTAAATGCAAACAAAGGTCTTTATAATAAAAGGCTTATAAAAATGACATATTTATTACTGTATCATTTAGGGTGTTTTTTTTCGGCAGCTAAAAAATCTCATCTGGAACGTCTCGCCGCAGAAATGGTTTCATTAACAGGAGATAATTCTTCGGTCCGGGACACAGAATCAATTAAAATTTCCCTTTCGTGTCTTGAAACAACTTCAGACAATTTGCGCAATCTGCTGCATTATCCAGAAGTGCTCTAGGAGAACGCTACTTTTACAGTTTCCCGTGAATTATATCATCTCGCTGATAATTCACGCCGGCGCCCGGCTCAGCATGTGAATTAGCTTATGTGACTGGCAAAAAGCTGGGCGAATTATGATACACAAAAAAAATGTCCCTGTTGGTGTAAGAAAGGTTCATGAAAAGGGAGAGGATCCGATATTTACCCCTTCAGTCCTGGAACGTTGGGTCATTTCAACAGGAACCGAAAAACAACAAAAAAATTAAGAAAAAAGAAAAAATTTGCAAAACAAGAGGAATCAAAGTAAAACCAGTCAGTCCTAGTCTACAGCCTTTACCAGACATCTGTATACCGATGACTCTCCTATATACCTCTTCCTGTGACATCACTCGGCACTACTACAAAACACAATTTTTTTGTGCAATCGTTTTCACAATTCTGACCTTCACGGGTTTAACGGAGTACTCCACTGGCCCGCGATCGTCCATAAACGTTCCGAACACTGTTTTCGCTCTGCAGGGGTCGGCTACGCCCCTCGTGACATCACGACCACGCCCCCTCAATGCAAGTCTACAGGAGACTTGCATTGAGGGGCGTGGTCGTGATGTCACGAGGGGCGTGGCCAACCCCTGCAGCATGAAAACAGCGTTCGGAACATTTACTTACAAATGCTGGCCAATGGAGTACCCCTTTAATGTCACCAACACGTCCACTTATGTGGTTATGGCTGTGAGAACAGGGCTCTATATGACTGGAAACCAAAAGAGTATCCAGCGCGGTGAGGTGCAATCAGGAAACTTTATTGAAGATACATGGACAGCACAGGTAAAACCGACGCGTTTCGGGTAAAGCAGGACCCTTAGTCA
Source organism: Hyla sarda (assembly GCF_029499605.1). Classification (NCBI taxonomy): domain Eukaryota; kingdom Metazoa; phylum Chordata; class Amphibia; order Anura; family Hylidae; genus Hyla; species Hyla sarda. The sequence goes on along the minus strand of NC_079198.1, from coordinate 141,849,613 downwards.
TGGCATGATGCCATGACTAAGGGTCCTGCTTGAGCCGAAACGTGTCGGTTTTACCTGTGCTCTCCATGTATCTTCAATAAAGTTTCCTGATTGCCCCTCACCACGCTGGATACTCTTTTGGTTTCTATTGCTGCTTTGGACCGGAGGCACTGCCGGTTAGTCCGTGCGCAGGTGTGGGAAGCACAGCTGAGGTGAGCCGTCTTATCCAACCCTTTTTCTATATGATTGGAATAATATGATATGGAGACAGGTAGGTGATCACAGAGCACAAGCAGCACAGAGTATTTTAGAATAAGGCACGGAGGATAAAAGGGGTTGTCCAACAATTAAAGGGGTTTAGAAAAATAAATATAAAAATGAACTGTCTCTTACCTTCCTCGTTCCTGCCCAGACGCCGGTATAATGGAGCTCTGCAGCCACTCGGGGACGTAATGTCACACACCATGTGGAATGAGCAGCCGTGTGACATCACATCCTCGAACCTGGACGGACAGCAGGGAGCGGAGCTCTACATTACACCGCCATAGAGGTGAGGAAGGTAAGGACTCGCTCAGATATGTCCAGCGTCGGTCATCTTTTCCCTCCTTTGCTTGTTAAAAAGCACTGGAGGGAAACTGATGCTTGAACTGATCCCATTCATTTACATGGTACAGTTCACACTCATCCGGCATCTCAGTTAGGACGGTAGATGGTCGGACACGCCGGACGGTCACCGTCCGGGCATCTTGCTGCGTTCCCTTTCTATCATTCGGGAACAATGGATGTCGGATGCTAAACAACTGATGACAACTGATGCACGTTGAGCTTTAGGCTGGGTTCATGCCGGACATATATATAAGATAGTTCTTTTTTTTTACTTACCATCTTTTTGACCAAGTTTTTTGCTGGACTACTCCTTAAAAATGATCCCTTATCCACAGGACAAAGGGTACGTGTATGATCTCAAGGGGTTCTGACCCGTGTACTTTTGAGCTCTCAGTAGTTGGACCCCCATGATTACATACTTGTGGATACAGGAATAAGTGTTAATGGTCAGACAACCTCTTTACAGGGAATCTGAAAATGTCCTACTGTTTAAATCAAGTTTTTATGTTAAACATATTTTACAATTTTTGGGGGATTTGTTAAAAATAATTTTCCATGTGACTATCTATGTTAAAAAATAATCCTGAAATCTTGCAATTTCAATTCTGGCCACTAGGGCCTAAATCTAAGCTGAGACTTCTTATTGTGTCTGATGATAAGGAGGAGGCTGCAGGAAAGTGATCTGTACATCATTACAGTGAGAGGAGACACCTATAGATAGAGAAGACAGTAGAAGCTCAGCCTCCTCACCCTGTAGATAGAGAAGACAGTAGAAGCTCAGCCCCCTCCCCCTGTAGATAGAGAAGACAATAGGAGCTCAGCCTCCCTCTCCGTGTGCATAGAGAACACAATAGGAGCTTAGCCTCCCCCTCCCATTAATATAGAGAAGCCAATAGGAGTTCAGCCCCCCCCCCCCCCCCCGTAGATACAGTAGACAATAGAAGCTCTGTCTCACCCTCCCTGTAGACAAAGACAATAGAAGTTCAGTCCCCCCTTCCTGTAGATAGAGAAGACAATAGGAGCTCAGCCTTCCCCTCTGTGGATAGAGAAGACAATATGAGCTCAGCCTCCCACTTTCTGTAGATAGGAAAGACAATAGGAGCTAAGCCTCTCCCTACCTGTAGATAGAGAAGACAATAGGAGTTCAGCCTCCCTCTCTGTAGCATGACCTTTGCAAAGGTCACAAAGAACACCCAGTACCACTTCCCATAAATGTAAATGGAACATCTCCAGTCTATTGTTACCTAGGTCCATGGGTCCCACAATAAAGCACATCTTTAAATGTTGTTAAAAACAGCTTAGGCAAGATGGCTACCCCGTAATAATGCAATAAATATATATATATATATATATATATATATATATATATATACACATCAATCAGAAAAAAGAAACAGATTAGAAAATAATCTAGGAAATACATTCCCTTGAAACAGAGAAATGCTTTTAATCAGTATTGTATAGGTTTATGACTGAAATAAATGTTTCCGGCCTTCTTCCCACATGCTAGCGAAAAGAAAGAAAAATAAAAATCTTTTCTGCTAAAATTTTGTTCATTTCGGTAAATTAATTACCAGCGGCGGACGATGCGGCAAAAAACATTTATACAATTACTCAGAATAACTAAAGGGAATAATAAAAAAAATCCACAGAAAAGGCCGTAAAGAAAAAAATGGCCTGTGATTAAATAGAGAAATGATGTACGTTCTTATGTGCGATAAGGTGTAGCGTCAGGAGAACCTGCAAATACGTTTTACCGGCGCACATATAAAAGGAAATTAAGAACATCGATCTTTCATGCGTGATTCCATATTCCTCTTAGTTTTCCTCCAGGCTGATTTAGACACTCTCCAATACTTCATTTTGTTATGGTGGTTTATCAAGGAAGAAGAGATAAATTACACAGTTCTTCTCTATCATGGGGTGAAAAGTTTTATTTTAGGATATTCAAACAGGGATACAGTGATAGGCCTGCAGCTTATTGGCGCCCCCGGTGGACAAGGCTAAAAATTACAACATTGCTGATCATGTCCTCAGGAGGCTACACCCAGAGGCAAGTATAGTACAGAGGCAGCCGTCACATGGGGGTCCTTATAAAGGGACAGTGTATAGTACAGAGGCAGCCATCACATGGGGGGTCCTTATAAAGGGACAGTGTATAGTACAGAGGCAGCCGTCACATGGGGGTCCTTATAAAGGGACAGTATATAGTACAGAGGCAGCCGTCACATGGGGGTCCTTATAAAGGGACAGTGTATAGTACAGAGGCAGCCTTCACATGGGGGTCCTTATAAAGGGACAGTATATAGTACAGAGGCAGCCGTCACATGGGGGGTCCTTATAAAGGGACAGTGTATAGTACAGAGGCAGCCTTCACATGGGGGTCCTTATAAAGGGACAGTATATAGTACAGAGGCAGCCGTCACATGGGGGTCCTTATAAAGGGACAGGATATAGTACAGAGGCAGCAGTCACATGTGGGTCCTAATAAAGGGACAGTGTATAGTACAGAGGCAGCCGTCACATGGGGGTCCTTATAAAGGGACAGTATATAGTACAGAGGCAGCCGTCACATGGGGGTCCTTATAAAGGGACAGTGTATAGTACAGAGGCAGCCGTCACATGGGGGTCCTTATAAAGGGACAGCATATAGTACAGAGGCAGCCGTCACATGTGGGTCCTTATAAAGGGACAGTGTATAGTACAGAGGCAGCCGTCACATGGGGGTCCTAATAAAGGGACAGTGTATAGTACAGAGGCAGCCGTCACATGGGGGTCCTTATAAAGGGACAGCATATAGTACAGAGGCAGCCGTCACATGTGGGTCCTTATAAAGGGACAGTGTATAGTACAGAGGCAGCCGTCACATGGGGGTCCTTATAAAGGGACAGGATATAGTACAGAGGCAGCCGTCACATGGGGGTCCTTATAAAGGGACAGGATATAGTACAGAGGCAGCCGTCACATGTGGGTCCTTATAAAGGGACAGCATATAGTACAGAGGCAGCCGTCACATGTGGGTCCTTATAAAGGGACAGTGTATAGTACAGAGGCAGCCGTCACATGGGGGTCCTTATAAAGGGACAGTGTATAGTACAGAGGCAGCCGTCACATGGGGGGGTCCTTATAAAGGGACAGGATATAGTACAGAGGCAGCCGTCACATGGGGGTCCTTATAAAGGGACAGGATATATAGTACAGAGGCAGCCGTCACATGTGGGTCCTTATAAAGGGACAGGATATAGTACAGAGGCAGCCGTCACATGGGGGTCCTTATAAAGGGACAGGATATAGTACAGAGGCAGCCGTCACATGGGGGGTCCTTATAAAGGGACAGTGTATAGTACAGAGGCAGCCGTCACATGGGGGTCCTTATAAAGGGACAGGATATAGTACAGAGGCATCCATCACATGGGGGTCCTTATAAAGGGACAGTATATAGTACAGAGGCAGCCGTCACATGGGGGTCCTTATAAAGGGACAGTATATAGTACAGAGGCAGCAGTCACATGTGGGTCCTAATAAAGGGACAGTGTATAGTACAGAGGCAGCCGTCACATGGGGGTCCTTATAAAGGGACAGTGTATAGTACAGAGGCAGTCGTCACATGGGGGTCCTAATAAAGGGACAGTGTATAGTACAGAGGCAGCCGTCACATGGGGGTCCTTATAAAGGGACAGCATATAGTACAGAGGCAGCCGTCACATGGGGGTCCCTATAAAGGGACAGTGTATAGTACAGAGGCAGCAGTCACATGTGGGTCCTTATAAAGGGACAGTATATAGTACAGAGGCAGCAGTCACATGTGGGTCCTAATAAAGGGACAGTGTATAGTACAGAGGCAGCCGTCACATGGGGGTCCTTATAAAGGGACAGTGTATAGTACAGAGGCAGCCGTCACATGGGGGTCCTAATAAAGGGACAGTGTATAGTACAGAGGCAGCCGTCACATGGGGGTCCTTATAAAGGGACAGCATATAGTACAGAGGCAGCCGTCACATGTGGGTCCTTATAAAGGGACAGTGTATAGTACAGAGGCAGCCGTCACATGGGGGTCCTAATAAAGGGACAGTGTATAGTACAGAGGCAGCCGTCACATGGGGGTCCTTATAAAGGGACAGTATATAGTACAGAGGCAGCAGTCACATGTGGGTCCTAATAAAGGGACAGTGTATAGTACAGAGGCAGCCGTCACATGGGGGTCCTTATAAAGGGACAGTGTATAGTACAGAGGCAGCCGTCACATGGGGGTCCTAATAAAGGGACAGTGTATAGTACAGAGGCAGCCGTCACATGGGGGTCCTAATAAAGGGACAGTGTATAGTACAGAGGCAGCCGTCACATGGGGGTCCTTATAAAGGGACAGCATATAGTACAGAGGCAGCCGTCACATGGGGGTCCTTATAAAGGGACAGTGTATAGTACAGAGGCAGCAGTCACATGTGGGTCCTTATAAAGGGACAGTATATAGTACAGAGGCAGCAGTCACATGTGGGTCCTAATAAAGGGACAGTGTATAGTACAGAGGCAGCCGTCACATGGGGGTCCTTATAAAGGGACAGTGTATAGTACAGAGGCAGCCGTCACATGGGGGTCCTAATAAAGGGACAGTGTATAGTACAGAGGCAGCCGTCACATGGGGGTCCTTATAAAGGGACAGCATATAGTACAGAGGCAGCCGTCACATGTGGGTCCTTATAAAGGGACAGTGTATAGTACAGAGGCAGCCGTCACATGGGGGTCCTAATAAAGGGACAGTGTATAGTACAGAGGCAGCCGTCACATGGGGGTCCTTATAAAGGGACAGTATATAGTACAGAGGCAGCAGTCACATGTGGGTCCTAATAAAGGGACAGTGTATAGTACAGAGGCAGCCGTCACATGGGGGTCCTTATAAAGGGACAGTGTATAGTACAGAGGCAGCCGTCACATGGGGGTCCTAATAAAGGGACAGTGTATAGTACAGAGGCAGCCGTCACATGGGGGTCCTTATAAAGGGACAGCATATAGTACAGAGGCAGCCGTCACATGTGGGTCCTTATAAAGGGACAGTGTATAGTACAGAGGCAGCCGTCACATGGGGGTCCTAATAAAGGGACAGTGTATAGTACAGAGGCAGCCGTCACATGGGGGTCCTTATAAAGGGACAGCATATAGTACAGAGGCAGCCGTCACATGTGGGTCCTTATAAAGGGACAGGATATAGTACAGAGGCAGCCGTCACATGGGGGTCCTTATAAAAGGGACAGTGTATAGTACAGAGGCAGCCGTCACATGTGGGTCCTTATAAAGGGACAGTGTATAGTACAGAGGCAGCCGTCACATGGGGGTCCTTATAAAGGGACAGTGTATAGTACAGAGGCAGCCGTCACGTGGGGGTCCTTATAAAGGGACAGGATATAGTACAGAGGCAGCCGTCACATGTGGGTCCTTATAAAGGGACAGTGTATAGTACAGAGGCAGCCGTCACATGGGGGTCCTTATAAAGGAACAGTGTATAGTACAGAGGCAGCCGTCACATGGGGGGGTCCTTATAAAGGGACAGGATATAGTACAGAGGCAGCCGTCACATGGGGGTCCTTATAAAGGGACAGGATATATAGTACAGAGGCAGCCGTCACATGTGGGTCCTTATAAAGGGACAGTGTATAGTACAGAGGCAGCCGTCACATGGGGGTCCTTATAAAGGGACAGGATATAGTACAGAGGCAGCCATCACATGGGGGTCCTTATAAAGGGACAGTATATAGTACAGAGGCAGCCGTCACATGTGGGTCCTTATAAAGGGACAGCATATAGTACAGAGGCAGCCGTCACATGTGGGTCCTTATAAAGGGACAGTATATAGTACAGAGGCAGCCGTCACATGGGGGTCCATATAAAGGGACAGGATATAGTACAGAGGCAGCCGTCACATGGGGGTCCTTATAAAGGGACAGGATATAGTACAGAGGCAGCCATCACATGGGGGTCCTTATAAAGGGACTGTATATAGTACAGAGGCAGCCGTCACATGGGGGGTCCTTATAAAGGGACAGCATATAGTACAGAGGCAGCCGTCACATGGGGGTCCTTATAAAGGGACAGTATATAGTACAGAGGCAGCCGTCACATGGGGGTCCTTATAAAGGGACAGTGTATAGTACAGAGGCAGCCGTCACATGGGGGTCCTTATAAAGGGACAGTGTATAGTACAGAGGCAGCCGTCACATGGGGGTCCTTATAAAGGGACAGTATATAGTACAGAGGCAGCCGTCACATGGGGGTCCTTATAAAGGGACAGGATATAGTACAGAGGCAGCCGTCACATGGGGGGTCCTTATAAAGGGACAGTGTATAGTACAGAGGCAGCCATCACATGGGGGGTCCTTATAAAGGGACAGTATATAGTACAGAGGCAGCCGTCACATGGGGGTCCTTATAAAGGGACAGTATATAGTACAGAGGCAGCCGTCACATGGGGGTCCTTATAAAGGGACAGGATATAGTACAGAGGCAGCCGTCACATGGGGGGTCCTTATAAAGGGACAGTGTATAGTACAGAGGCAGCCGTCACATGGGGGTCCTTATAAAGGGACTGTATATAGTACAGAGGCAGCCGTCACATGGGGGTCCTTATAAAGGGACAGGATATAGTACAGAGGCAGCCGTCACATGGGGGTCCTTATAAAGGGACTGTATATAGTACAGAGGCAGCCGTCACATGGGGGTCCTTGTAAAGGGACAGGATATAGTACAGAGGCAGCCATCACATGGGGGTCCTTGTAAAGGGACATGATATAGTACAGAGGCAGCCGTCAAATGGGGGTCCTTATAAAGGGACAGTGTATAGTACAGAGGCATCCATCACATGGGGGTCCTTATAAAGGGACTGTATATAGTACAGAGTCAGCCATCACATGGGGGTCCTTATAAAGGGACAGGATATAGTACAGAGGCAGCCGTCACATGGGGGGTCCTTATAAAGGGACAGTGTATAGTACAGAGGCATCCATCACATGGGGCTCCTTATAAAGGGACTGTATATAGTACAGAGTCAGCCATCACATGGGGGTCCTTATAAAGGGACAGGATATAGTACAGAGGCAGCCGTCACATGGGGGGTCCTTATAAAGGGACAGGATATAGTACAGAGGCAGCCGTCACATGGGGGGGTCCTTATAAAGGGACAGGATATAGTACAGAGGCAGCCGTCACATGGGGGTTCCTTATAAAGGGACAGGATATAGTACAGAGGCAGCCGTCACATGGGGGTCCTTATAAAGGGACTGTATATAGTACAGAGGCAGCCGTCACATGGGGGTCCTTATAAAGGGACAGTATATAGTACAGAGGCAGCCGTCACATGGGGGTCCTTATAAAGGGACAGGATATAGTACAGAGGCAGCCGTCACATGGGGGTCCTTGTAAAGGGACATGATATAGTACAGAGGCAGCCGTCAAATGGGGGTCCTTATAAAGGGACAGTGTATAGTACAGAGGCATCCATCACATGGGGGTCCTTTTAAAGGGACTGTATATAGTACAGAGTCAGCCATCACCTAGGGGTCCTTATAAAGGGACAGGATATAGTACAGAGGCAGCCGTCACATGGGGGGTCCTTATAAAGGGACAGTGTATAGTACAGAGGCAGCCGTCACATGGGGGTCCTTATAAAGGGACAGTATATATAGTACAGAGGCATCCATCACATGGGGGTCCTTATAAAGGGACTGTATATAGTACAGAGGCAGCCATCACATGGGGGTCCTTGTAAAGGGACATGATATAGTACAGAGGCAGCCGTCAAATGGGGGTCCTTATAAAGGGACAGTGTATAGTACAGAGGCATCCATCACATGGGGGTCCTTATAAAGGGACTGTATATAGTACAGAGTCAGCCATCACATGGGGGTCCTTATAAAGGGACAGGATATAGTACAGAGGCAGCCGTCACATGGGGGGTCCTTATAAAGGGACAGTGTATAGTACAGAGGCATCCATCACATGGGGGTCCTTATAAAGGGACTGTATATAGTACAGAGTCAGCCATCACATGGGGGTCCTTATAAAGGGACAGGATATAGTACAGAGGCAGCCGTCACATGGGGGGTCCTTATAAAGGGACAGTGTATAGTACAGAGGCAGCCGTCACATGGGGGTCCTTATAAAGGGACAGTATATATAGTACAGAGGCATCCATCACATGGGGGTCCTTATAAAGGGACAGTGTATAGTACAGAGGCAGCCGTCACATGGGGGTCCTTATAAAGGGACTGTATATAGTACAGAGTCAGCCATCACATGGGGGTCCTTATAAAAGGACTGTATATAGTACAGAGTCAGCCGTCACATGGGGGTCCTTATAAAGGGACTGTATATAGTACAGAGGCAGCCGTCACATGGGGTCCTTATCAAAGGGACAGCTATTGGCTGTCCGGGCATGCTGGGAGTTGTAGTTTTGCAACCGCTGAAGGAACATTGGTTGGAAAACACTGCCCTAAAGAATCATCATATGTAGCAACAGCTGTCCTGGCATGCTGGGAGTTGTAGTTTTGCAACAGCTGGAGGCACCCTGGTTGGAAAACACTGTAATAGGCCATGCGGTATGCAAAACTAAATAAAATACATTATACTTACGCTCTGCCAAGTCTTTAAAAGCCGGATGTAACAGCGCCCGCGGGGATCCATGGTAAAGGGTCAACCTGAAACGGAATAGAAAAATTACAAGTGGTATCTTAACCCCTTAAAGGGATTTTCCCAAAAAGCAAAGTTTGAAAAATCAGATGTGAAGAAACTACTGTACCTTATGTAAAGGAAATGTGTTTAAACATGTGCTGCCAGGTTAAAAAAAATGTCTATGTTGTACATCTCAGCAAAACATTTACCTTTCTAAAAAACTTCATAAAAATGTTTACTTCCTGTTTATTGAAATCATGGCTTATACAAAAAACCACTAGGGGTCCCCATACCATCCAGAACATAATCCTGTCCGGCTGCAGCATCATCTTTGTCCCAGCTGAAGCACAGGCCGGGACAAAGTCCAGGAAGTGAGGGCGGAACTAGCACTGCTCTGTGCTCACTCCTGTCCTATCAGACTGCAGTATAAAATAAGAGAGGAGGGGTTACAGAGCAGCCTGCAGTGATTGGATAAAGAGATCCAGCACAGCAGACTCAGGAAGGAAGTGAATGTATGGTGAGTGAGGGCAGGCTCAGTGCTTGACATGCCCCTTCCTGAGCAGTGGATGTCAGAATGAGTGAGCAGCAGAACAGAGGAATTTGTGAGCCACATACAGAAATTAGACACATAAGAAAACCTTTTTGCTGCTGCATATTTTGCTACCCACTTAAGTCAATAGGTAGCAAAATCAGCTGCAAAAATACGCAGCAAAATACGGTCCACATGACCCTACCCTAAAGATGAAGTTTTTCCCGTTTTTTGCATCCCAACATTCCGAGAGCCATAACTTTTTAAGTTTTCTATTAACGTCATATAAGGGTTTGTTATTTTTGCAGGATTGGTTGTTTTTTTTTTTTTTTGTGGGTGGCACTGATAACAGTACTTACCTGTCACCGTTCTGTTCCTTTTTTATTTTTTTTTAAAGGAAAACTGTCATCAGTTTCACCTGCACTAACCTGTTGGTACAAGTGTGTAGTGTGGGTGGCACTGATGATAACAATACTTACCTGTCCCTGTTCCGTACTCCTGTTGGCCTATCATCTTCCTCGTTCGGGCTTGGCAGGCTGGGTGCGTCGGCGGAGCTTCAGGAGCAAACAGATGTCATCGCTGCTGCCTCTTCACTGGGTCCAGCAATGAGCAGGCCTGAAGAAGCAGCAGAGGTGATGTCACCGCTCCCCTGAAGCTCCGCCCAAGCACCACGCCTGCCATGCCCGCTCCTTCTCATGTGTGCATAATTATCTTGACAGAGCTTTGTATCCTTCCTTTACTCCGCCCTCTTCCCCCACTTCCCCAGCCCCCTCCTAATTCTCCCTTCTGCTTTTTCTTCACCCTTGTCCTTTCCCCCCATCCCCCCCCCCCCCCGCTCTTCCCTCTTCTATCCCCGTCACCTTCCTCTTCCTCCCTTGTATTTTGCAAATTTTTTTCTTTTACTTCTCACTGTCATGTGTGTGTATACATATACATATATATATATATATATATATATATATATATATATATATATATATATATATATATATATCTTGGAGTGCTGTGGGACATTTTTCTATTTAACATATATATATATACTGGAGTTTGACACATTGATTGTCCTATTTGAATATAACTTACGTTCCTTTGTTAATTTGCACTTTTGTATTAGGTGTTTTGACCTTCATATTATGTACCATATTATCTTTGACCATAATTTATACCAGTCTTTGCCTGTTTTGTATTTTGTATGTTGACGCCCAAGAGGGCGTCAACATACAAAATACAAAACAGGGCAAAGACTGGCATAGATTACAGTCAAAGATAATATGGTACAATCAATACATTAATTAATTAATTAATTAATTAATTAATTAATTAATAAATAAATTAAATAAATAAATACATTAAGTTAAATAAATGAATAAATAAATAAACAAATAAATAAATAAATAAAAAATCGATAAATAAAAAAAGGAAATTCCCCATAAACAAACTAGTAATAAGGCGCATGCGGAAGAACAGCCCAACAAATCTTGAATGGAAATATCTCTTGTGTTGTAAATAATTCTATAATGTCCGGTTTTATATTTTTGAGACTTCTGCCAATCCACTGACTGGTGATTAATATTCTATGAGCGGCAGATTGACCTCAGGAAAAAAAAAAAAAGTGCCAAAGCTTCACGCTCCGGTAAGTTAATATCTCTCTAACATAATATTCTATTAGGCCTCCATTTCATTCTTCACATCAGCAGAACATTACATACCGCAATACAGACGTCTCTTTAGAGAAGCGTGTCTCCGATAATGACACTTTTCTCATCTCGATGACTGTGTTGCCACATTTATTAAGCAGTTTTTGCAGGATCCCTGGCTTTTCAGGCGGCATGTTCAACCGTGTAATCATATACACAATATGCTATTACATCAATCGTAATGAGAAACATTGTCCAAATTACACCCAAATAAAGCAGTAAATATTTTCTAACATTATTTCCTCGCTGTTTTTTCTTCTTTAGACAGAAAACTGAGGACGGGGAGCCATCTGGGCGCTTTATGTGCCAGTTTTTAGTTTAACAATACGCACAGCGACCACTCGACTCCCCAACTAACACCCCCGATGCCTTGATGGGGGATGGGTATTCTTCAGGGCTGACAGGGGGTCACAAGTTTATTTCTAGATTTGGAGCTTCACCACTTTTATCTATCCACTAAAAAGTCTATAGAGATATAAAGATGTGAATGGTCACTGTTATTTCAAACTACTTTTGCCCATGTGATCGCTAACATATTTGTAAATCATTTTATTTACTAAAAATGACTGCATACCCTTAAATAAAAACCCTATAGTCTTGGCCACTAGGTGTCTCACTTCCCTGCAAACTGCTGTCCACTGTCTGTTGTTAGGGGAATTTTGACTCCAGCAGCAGAAAGACCAGGAAGGAATACAGGACAGTGGGGGCGGGGCTTAACGAGTACCTGTTACCAAATAAAACTTTTAATATAGTGTCCTTGTGTAATTAGCAGACACTTCATTCATTTGCTTTTAAAATTATCAATATAAATATTGTTTAAAATGTAGTATAAAAAATGGCCACTCGGTGGCTCTGTTCTGGTCCCTGTTACAATTAATACAGTGAGTTAGGTCTCCTCCCGGCCTGGCAGGAGTCGTAACTCAGGAAGTGTTTCTCTGCACTCTGAGCTTGATTGACAGCTGCACAGAAAGTGAAAGCTCCACAGATTCTCACAGAAAGCTGCACAGACTGAATGCTGCAGGAGAGCCTCACTAAAAACTGCACAGACTGAAACATGCACAGAGCCTTAGGTCTTCTATTCATCACAGCACTGCAAACATGGGCGGAAGTGGTCCCCCAGCAGGCTTCAGTGATGTCATGCCTGCTGGGAAATGCCCTGCTGGGAAATTGCACTATGTGAGCAAGAAGAAAGCTAAGATACAGCTAAGATAAGTTAGTTTAGTTTATTTGGTGACAGGTACTTTTTAACATGTTCTATGCACAAGGGAAAGACTGGAAAGTGTACCTGAAATATGTGAGATTGCCTTTCTCCTTTAGAGGGTCCATGCTGAGTCTTAGGGCCCATTCACATTACGGAATATTTGCCCAGAGAAATTCCGTGTGCAGCGGGCGCAGCTAAAATCAATAGGCGCTAACTTGCCAATTCAGTCCGTTAATTCTTTTGGCGGAGCCCATAATCCGGAATTTCCACAGTAAAAGTTAAAATCATTATCAGCAGTTGTTTAGTGCCTGATTTAACTCCTTCCTGTGCTGCTCCTGCTTCTTTCCTTTCTGCATCTAGCATCCCCAGTACATCAGTAACCCCCATCATCCCCTAACACAGTGTCAACCTGTTCAGTCCAGTGCACTTTCTTCAGCATTATTTTAATGCCTTGAGTAAATGAGAAGGTGCTGTGCCGTAATTATTGAGACAACTAAAATAACAGGATGTACCCGTGTGAGTACTGCTGGCAAACAGCCAAGCTCCCTGAAATAAAGAGAATGAGAAACAACTGTGCCCTGAGAAGTGGACTCAATAACAGCAGTGAGAGCCCAAAAATCTACTTGTCCCCACGGGTTAATCTAACAAAACTAGGCAAGATTATAAAAAGTACAGGTCGGAGCTGACCATGACCTAGAAACTTCAACTTAATGGTTTTTAAAAGAACCAACAATTTCAACAACTCCTTGGTCTTAGCCCAAGACCAAGGAACCTGGATCAGACATATTGCCTATTATTTATTTAAATTGAGGGTGGCACCAACTAATGCCCCCCAAAAAAAGTCTTCTGATCATAAGTATTTTACTAAGTGTAATCTCGGCCTTACACAACCTCTTAACTATTTGAAACAATCTGTCTTAGTAGGGAGGAGATGACAAATTCCTTTAAAGTTGGCTATACATATAATTTACTTTCTTTCAATGACAGATGTTGGGGGGGGGGGGGGGGAGATCAGGCATGTCAGATTTCCACTTCCCAATCTTTTTGTTTTTGGGGAGATGAGCCAATGGTAGAGGAGTTTGACAAAGGCTTTCTCTCCTATACCGATTGAAAACACATGCATGTTCAGCTTAGATGAGGGCGCACAAGTTTGTGGGGATTTGAAGAGAGCAGAGATTTCTCCTATATCTCTCTCTATATCTCCTGCTGTGGATCTGAATACATGCTGTTGGTTTTGGTGGTCAGTCCAGATTAAAGGGGTACTCCGGCCCCAAGACATCTTATCCCCTATCCAAAGGATAGGAAATAAGATGTCTGATCGCGGGGGTCCCACCGCTGGGGACCCCCACAATCTAGCATGCAGCACCCACCTGTAAGCACTGCAGGAAGCGCTGGAGGCTCTCAGTGTTATGCTTCTCGACCACGGGGACGGAGTATCTTGACATCTCGACTACGCCCCCGTGTGACGTCACGCCCCGCCCCCTCAATGCAAGTCTATGGGAGGGGGCGTGGCAGCCGTGCTGCATGCTAGATTTCTGGGGTCCCCAGCGGCGGGACCCCCGCGATCAGACATCCTTTGGATAGGGGATAAGATGTCTTGGGGCCGGAGTACCCCTTTAAAGGAAGCAATAACTCCTATTGTATTGTCGCCTTACCTTTTCTGCTGATTCGCTGCTTCCTCGTCTGGTTGCCCAGTAAGCAAACGCATCAACCCAAAGCCGCACGACGATTCCTGCTTCATCCCATCTCGTCTTCTGGTTATAGATACGATTTCAATCACAGCGACAATTCCAATATCATTCAGCGACGTATGGAAATATACGGTCTGAAAGAAAAAAGAGAAATGAAAACATATTTATTCGCACTCCTGTCAATTTACCTCCAAATTTCTTAAAATTAAAGGGTTAATATTACAGGAGGTGTAACATGATGAGCCTTGTAGTCCTGATAGCTATTCCCACCATACTAATGCACACTCTGATTGGCTTAGCATGCACGTGTTCTCAGTAGGGATAAGGGGAAAAAGCTGTTGTTTCCATTATCAAAGGATAAGGAATGTTGAAATCTAGCAAACCCCATCTATCTTTTCTCCAAACATCAGTCCAGAGACCTCCGTACACATTACAGAGTTGTCTGGTCTGACCAAAATCATCAGGGATAACCAATGTTCATATAATGTGTATGGCTAGCTCCACCATGTGGTCAACAGTGGTATAATGGCAACACTGAATAATTGGGACATTTAGACTCCTTTCCCAGCAATGCCCAAGACAGGACAGACCACCCCCTATTGGATGGGGTTTGCATAAACCCTGCCTCTTTGTGTCTCAGATCACATGACTGTCCCACAAAAATCAGCTGTAAAATATATAAATAAATATATATAAATCTTGCATAATTTAATGCTGGTAAGAGGAGTATTTCAGATTTAGGAAATCAAACTTAAAGGGGTACTGGGGTGGAAACCTTTTTTTTTTTTTTATTTAAATCAACTGGTGCCAGAAAGTTATACAGATTTGTAAATTACTTCTATTAAAAAATCTTAATCCTTCCAGTACTTATTAGCTGCTGAATACAACAGAGGAAATTCTTTTCTTTTTGGAACACAGAGGTCTCTGCTGACATCACGACCACAGTGCTCTCTGCTGACATCTCTGTCCATTTTAGGATTTTCTCCAACTCTGGACAGTTCCTAAAATGGACAGAGATGTCAGCAGAGAGCACTGTGCTCGTGATGTCAGCAGAGAGCTCTGTGTTCTAAAAAGAAAATAATTTCCACTGTAGTATTCAGCAGCTAATAAGTACTGGAAGGATTAAGATTTTTAATAGAAGTCATTTACAAATCTATTTAACTTTGTGGTTAATTAAACCAGTTGATTTAAAAAAAAAAAAAAAAAGTTTTCCACCGGAGTACCTCTTTAAAGGGGTACTCCGCTGCTCAGCGTTTAGAACAAAATGTTTCAAATCCTTAGAGCCGGTGCGGGGAGCCTGTGATGTCATAGCCCCACCCCCTCAATGCAAGTCTATGGGAGGGGGCGTAACGCCCCCTCCCATAGACTTGCATTGAGGGGGCAGGGTGTGACGTCATGACGGGCGGGGCTATGACATCACAGGCTCCCGATGCCGGCTCTAAGGATTTGGAACATTTTGTTCTAAATGCTGAGCAGCGGAGTACCCCATTAATCCTTCTATTTAGAAAAGTTCCACAGTTGTCAAGATCTCCGCTAGCTGTAAGATAATTTAGTCTGTAACAGCAAGCAGAGGAATGAGAAATACTATAGAAAGTATATTAGAAAATCAGATAATCTTTTTTGCTGAAAATGGAAAACCCCGTAACGTGACCTGCTGAGAGTTTTAGTTCAGCGCCGAGCCCAATGAACCCCTCCATGCCTCTCCTGTGTATAAAATAGTTTACACTTCAACCATGTGGTCAAAGAAGCAATTAAAGGGGTATTCCAGGCAAAAACTTTATATATATATATGAACTGGCTCCGGAAAGTTAAACAGATTTGTAAATTACTTCTATTAAAAAATCTTAATCCTTCGAGTACTTATTAGATTCTGAAGTTTTCTGTCTAACTGCTCAATGATGATGTCACATCCCGGGAGCTGTGCATGATGGGAGAATATCCCCATAGGAACTGCACAGCTCCCGGGACATGAGTCATCAGAGAGCAGTTAGACAGAAAACAACAACTCAACTTCAGAAGCTAATAACTATTGGAAGGATTAAGATTTTTTAATAGAAGTAATTTACAAATCTGTTTAACTTTCCGGAGCCAGTTGATACATAAAAAAAAGTGTTGGCCTGGAATACCCCTTTAAATCTAATTTGTAAGATTAAAACTGATCATACGATCAGAAATTGCTAATAATTCATAACTATTATAGTCAGACTCCTAGAATGGCTCGTACTTCTCCCAACCAACCTAAAGTAGCTGAAATTTAAAGACTTTTTAAAGGGGTACTCCGGTGGAAAACAAAGGTTTTCATCAACTGGTGCCAGAAAGTTCTACAGATTTGTAAATTTATATATATATATATATATAAAAATCTTAACCCTTCCAGTACTTATCAGCTGCTGTATGCTCCACAAGAAGCCGTGTAGTTCTTTCCAGTCTGACCACTGTGCTCCCTGCTGCCACCTCTGTCCCTGTCAGGAACTGTCCAGAGCAGGAGAGGTTTGCTATGGGGATTTGCTCCTGCTCTAGACAGTTCCTGACATGGACAGAGGTGTCAGCAGAGAGCACTGCAGACAGATTCGAAAGAACTGCACAACTTCCTGTGGAGCATACAGCAGCTAAGTACTGGAAGGGTTAACAATTTTAAATAGAAATAATTGACTAACCTGTTTAACTTTCTGGCATCGGTTGATTTGAAAACATTGTTTTTTACCCCTTTAGCTCACACTTCCACCAAATGGTTGAACGCAGAACTGCAGCCTAGTATTTTATATGAAGTATTATTATGGCAAACAGTAAACATTACGCACACAGTCTAATAATACAGTGAACACATTGAACTATTTAAATACACATAACATTATAAAGAACATTCAGACACAACCCCAAAAACTGTAAATTTCAGGCTCGGCCTCTCAGGAAGGTAAATCAAATCACTTCTCTCTATAAAACTCATTCTCTCCTAAACACAACGGCGATGTAGAACATAAAGTTACATTATTTAGGGCCGGCGCAGAAAGGCGAATGTGACCGTGCGCGGAGAATAGGAATGAAATATCGCCCGGCTCCCATTATGCATTCATTTAGGAAAACCATGAGCGCTCATTACAAATAACTCCTGACATTTAAAAACACGGCCGCCCCGGAGCCACGTTCATTCCTCTCATTGTAAAATCCTCCTCACATATTCCCAAATCTCACATCCATTTCATGACATTGCGGCGGCTGGAAGAACTGACCATCTACTGCATACAGAAGGACCGGCAGAGGGGACCGGCTATCCCCTCCATCATAGGACAGAGAAGGTCACAGGGGGCGCTAAGTGGTCATTGTTAAAAATCTAAGGCCATGTTCACACTTCCGGGTTCTCTGTATGGAAAATCTCAGTTTGGACATTCCGGAGACAGCGGGCGCTGGCGCTAAGACCGCGTTTGGAATGCGCCATCTAAAAGACGGCTATACATTCTGTGCGGAGTCTGCAGAAAGGATGAACAGGTTTATTCTTTCTGCAGATGCGGAAAACGGAATTTCCGTGACAGAAACATTCCCCTTCCTCTCCGGGTGGTCAGCCAATCACTGCACTCTGCTCTGTAACCCTTTCCTCTCTGGGCGTTGAGCCAATCACTGCACTCTGCTCTGCAACCCTTTCCTCTCTGGGCGATCAGCCAATCACTGCACTCTGCTCTGTAACCGTTTCCTCTCCGGGCGGTCAGCCAATCACTGCACTCTGCTCTGTGACCCCTTCCTCTCTGAGCGGTCAGCCAATCACTGCACTCTGCTCTGTAACAGTTTCCTCTCCGGGCGGTCAGCCAATCACTGCACTCTGCTCTGTGACCCCTTCCTCTCTGAGCGGTCAGCCAATCACTGCACTCTGCTCTGTAACAGTTTCCTCTCCGGGCGGTCAGCCAATCACTGCACTCTGCTCTGTGACCTCTTCCTCTCTGAGCGGTCAGCCAATCACTGCACTCTGCTCTGTAACAGTTTCCTCTCCGGGCGGTCAGCCAATCACTGCACTCTGCTCTGTGACCTCTTCCTCTCTGAGCGGTCAGCCAATCACTGCACTCTGCTCTGTAACTCTTTCTTCTGTGGGTGGTCAGCCAATCACTGCACTCTGCTCTATAACCCTTTCCTCTCCAGGCGATCAGCCAATCACTGCCCCCTGCTCTGTAAGCCAATCACTGTCCCCTGCTCTGTAACCCTTTCATCTTTGGGCAGTCAGCCAATCACTGCACTCTGCTCTGTAACCCCTTCCTCTCTGAGCGGTTAGCCAATCATTGCACTCTGCTCTGTAACCCTTTCCTCTCCGGGCTATCAGCCAATCACTGCACTCTGCACTCGAACCCTTTCCTCTCTGGGCGGTCAGCCAATCACTGCACTCTACTCTGTAACCCCTTCCTCTCTGAGCGGTCAGCCAACCATTGCACTATGCTCTGTAACCCTTTCCTCTCCGGGCTATTAGCCAATCCCTGCAGTCTGCACTCTAACCCATTCCTCTCTGGGCGGTCAGCCAATCACTGCACTCTGCACTCGAACCCTTTCCTCTCTGGGCGGTCAGCCAATCACTGCACTCTGCTCTGTAACCCCTTCCTCTCTGAGCGGTCAGCCAACCATTGCACTATGCTCTGTAACCCTTTCCTCTCCGGGCTATTAGCCAATCCCTGCACTCTGCACTCTAACCCATTCCTCTCTGGGCGGTCAGCCAATCACTGCACTCTACTCTGCAACCCTTTTACCTTTGGCAAGGAAATTCCTCCGTGTGCACAGCGCAGCAGAATCCCAGTGAATACAATGGGACTCTGCTGCTCCAAAATCTCAATGCGGAAAGAATTTCAATGCGGAATTCTGCACAAAAATTCCGGATGTGTAAACATGGCCTTAGGGCACATTTACACTGTGGACATATAGCCGGTTGCAGGGGTCGCCACCTGCTCCATCACCAGTAGGATGGCGTGGATGTGCACAGTCTCATAGACAGCTACATAGTCCAGCAGTGTAAACATGCCCTTAGACCAGTGTTTTCCAAGCGGTGTGTCTCCAGCTGTAGCAAAACTACAACTCCCAGCATGCCCGGACAGCCAAAGGCTGTCCAGGCATGCTGGGAGTTGTAGTTTTGCAACAGCTGGAGACACACTGCTTAGAAAAAACGTTCCCAGCGTATTTGATGCTGCGGATGCAGAGCAATCTCCCTGTAGCTCTGTGTGTTCGCTTATAGCGGCAGACAGACACACAAAGCTGCCAGGCCGCAGCAGGGAGCATGCTCTGCCGTGGCTCTTAGACTGCTGGAACCACACCGCAGATGCGCTGTGTGTAACCCTACTATTAGACTGCCTAGACTAAGTAAAACTAAGAAAGGTTTTGACTATGTCTCTGATTTGCCCATTACAAGAAAAATCGGATTACTAAGTCAGTGAGGAACCACAAAGCTATAAGAGCCAAACTACCATGGGGGGTGGGGTGCAAACTTATGAATAACAGCGCTACAAAAAAAATCGGTGTTATTACCACCACTAAAAAAGGTCTGCATGTCATCATCATCATCACTACTGTCAAAAGTCCCAGACCAGACTTACCGAGAATAAGTTTGGATTAATCCTTAAACGTATGGATAAAAGATTGGTGCCTATGTAATCTGAACTTAAGGAGAGGAAAAAGATAAATTCTTAAGGGACAAAATAGATTATGACACCGGTAAGGTGTTTGACTGCCAACCCAAAAGACCAAGGAGGAATAGCCACACAAGTCCTACTATGAAAAAATCTGAATACTGGACTACAGACTCCGGCTCTGATTCTAGTGGCAGAGGTGACCGGGACGATCATACCGCTTCTGGATCATCATCGTTTCCATCTGGTCATATTACCGAGGGTGGTATAGTCCCTTTAGGCGGAGAATGCGCCGGTGACGCACGGGAAAGAAACAAAAAAGGAGGTGTGAAACGAAAGTAGGTCTCCCTGCACCTGAAAACACCACAAACATGAGTACAAATGTATTGAACCTCACTGACACACAGTTAAGCCCTGAATGCCTTAGGCTGGGTTCACATCACGTTTTGTCCCATAAGGGACCGCATTGGCAGGGGCAGCTGAAAACTCGCGCTCCCGTAATCGTGGTCGACTACGATTTAAGGTCCGGTGGAAAACCGCATACGGGGCAAAAATGAGCCGACCGGAGTCAGCGTTTCACTCCGGTCAGCTCATTGAAATGAATTACATACGGGACCGCAAGTTTTCAGCTGCCGAATGCGGTCCCGTATGGGACAAAACGTGATGTGAACCCAGCCTTACTATATTAGCTAAAGGTTTAAATTATTGCTTTAAAAAGTGGTATATACAACAAGCAGGCACGGCGATGGGTACGCCTGTCGCCCCATTTTCTCAAATTTGTATTTAGCCGACCTTGAAGGACAAAAAGTTTTTTCTACTAACAATCCCCGTGTCAGCCACATTATGATGTATCTTAAATACATCGATGATGTTACCATGATTTGGGACATGAAATTCACTAGTGTATTTGGGGACACTTAATTTTTTTGACGTGGAGCTTGATGCCAGTTCAGGTGCCTTGGAGATAAGGGGGTATCGGAAGCCTACGGCTGTCAATTCTTTGTTGAGCTATCACCCACAATATGTTAATCCAGACGGATGTTCCACAAACGTGGAGCAGAAAAAAACACCAATGTAGTTCGGCACCAAACCCCATTAATCTGTTTTTTTTGCTCCCTCATCACTTTCTTACAAGACATATCACATATCCACTTTTCATATAACCATGGAATATTGCATATACAGAATAAGTGAAAGGGAATGACTGATTGAACAGTCAGCTAAACAAATTCTGATCTACCTGAGCTATTCCTCGGCCTGGAGAGACTTCTGAAAAGTGAGATATAACATAATTTGGATTTGAAATTTATGAAAATTTATATAGGAGAAAACATCATCCCTAGAGGGTTACGATTCAGACCGGAACCAGCATTCAAAAACGATGCAATTTTTGTTGCCGAATGGGAGGAACTCATCCATAACTCCTCAATACATGTGATGTAAGCATTATGCAAGAAAAGAGAAGATCTGTGTAACTCCCTTGCTGAGAAAATTAAAACCATCACTGAGGTTTAAATAAACATAAGCCACACAGAGAGTTCACAAGAATGGATCGGCTCCTCACGATGCGGATCATGAACATGGAAAGAGATACCATGGAAGAGAAAACCCACAAATTAGAAAAAGATAAGAAAGACTACAGCGAAAACAAAATCAAATATTGGAAGAAAGAGAAAATGGACGATAGAGATGAACTGGTAATGCATGTCGAAGGAGGAAAGGAAGTCCCATTGAGAGACTCCCTTGCAGCCTCAGGAAAACCACACAGGTATCATCATGAGCAACAAAAGAAAAGGAGATTTTTCACCAACAGCAGATTCCAGAGAAAAGGGAGACCCCAAGGTACACTTGAAAAATTACTTCAGCAACAGACCCCCAGAAAGACCAAGGGTGGGGTCACTGATACCCAGATGACAGAGTATAGGTGGAGCCCGGGTCTAAGAGAATTTCCCCTCTTATCCCAAAAACTATATGAGAACAGTCCACATAGGACATTAGAAAGGAAACACGAGATAACCAAGAATCAGAGAGATGTTCTGGTCGAAAAGGAGCATGTCAATCAATCCAATGAGGATAGTGACCTGGAAGATCTCCTACGAGAAGCCAGAGAATTATCCTCACTGAATCTCCCTCCCACATCCTTCATGACTATCGACCCTGTAATTACTCCATCTATAATGGAACTCTCTATACCAGGGGTCCTCAAACTACGGCCCGCGTGCCACATGCGGCCCGCAGAGAAGATTTATCCGGCCCGCCGCTGCTTGGGACATCCCTGTGTGCCAAAAGATGTTTTCGGGACACAAGGAAGCGCTCTTTAAAAACGCAGGGGCCGCCGGGAAGGTGGCGCACGCAGGGACGTAACTGACGCTGTGCGTGCGCCCATAGCAACAGAGCGCGGAGGCGCAGAGCTGCGATGAGGACGTGCGCTGGCCTGCTTGGTAAGTGTTACCAGCGGCACGTCAGCTTCGGTTCTCCAACCAAGGCTCCTTCGGTCCCGAGACTTATTGCTACGTCTGGAACGGAGGAGCGGTGGTCGGAGCACTGAAGTGGGGCAGAACACAGGCATACAGTCTCCAGCCATACACTGTATGGCTGGAGGCTGTATGTCTGTGGGGGAACATACTGCACCCAATGTGGGGAGATATACTGCACCTAATTTGGGGGAACTATACTGCACCTAATGTGGGGGAACATTATACTGCCCCTAATGTGAGGGAACTATACTGCACCTAATGTGGGGGAACTATACTGCACCTAATGTGAGGGAACATGCTGCACCTAATGTGGGGGAACATGCTGCACCTAATGTGGGGGAACTATAATGCACCTAATGTGAGGGAACTATACTGCACCTAATGTGGGGGAACTATACTGCACCTAATGTGGGGGAACTATACTGCACCTAATGTGGGGGAACTATACTGCACCTAAAGTGGGGGAACTATACTGCACCTAATGTGGGGGAACTATACTGCACCTAATGTGGGGGAACTATAATGCACCTAATGTGGGGGAACTATACTGCACCTAATGTGGGGGAACTATACTGCATCTAATGTGTGGGAACTACAACCTAATGTGGGGGACTACTGCACCTAATGTGGGGGAACTATACTGCACCTAATGTGGGGGAACTATACTGCATCTAATGTGGGGGAACTATACTGCACCTAATGTAGGGGAACTATACTGCACCTAATGTGGGGGAACTATACTGCACCTAATGTGGGGGAACTATACTGCACCTAATGTGGGGGAACTATACTGCATCTAATGTGGGGGAACTATACTGCATCTAATGTGTGGGAACTACAACCTAATGTGGGGGACTACTGCACCTAATGTGGGGGAACTATACTGCACCTAATGTGGGGGAACTATACTGCACCAAATGTGGGGGAACTATATTGCACCTAATGTGTGGGAACTATACTGCACCTAATGTGGGGGAACTGTACTGCACCTAATGTGTGGGAACTACAACCTAATGTGGGGGACTATACTGCACCTAATGTGGGGGAACTATACTGCACCTAATGTGGGGGAACTGTACTGCACCTAATGTGGGGGAACATTATACTGCACCTAATGTGTGGGAACTGTACTTCACCTAATGTGTGGGAACTGTACTTTACCTAATGTGTGGGAACTGTACTTTACCTAATGTGTGGGAACTGTACTGCACCTAATGTGGGGGAACTGTATTGCACCTAATGTGGGGGAATTGTACTGCACCTAATGTGGGGGAATTGTACTGCACCTAATGTGGGGGAATTGTACTGCACCTAATGTGGGGGGACTGTACTGCACCTAATGTGGGGGGACTGTACTGCCAACCATAATGTGTGGGAACTACAACCTAATGTGGGGGGATCTATACTGCCAACCTAATGTGGGGGGGAACTGTGCGGCATACTTAAAGTGGTAGTCCACTATTAAGATATATAAGTGTGCAAAGGAATTTGTTTATGTTTTGTTATCTATAGTCCGGCCCTCCAACGGTCTGAAGGACCGTGAACTGGCCCCTCGTTTAAAAAGTTTGGGGACCCCTGCTCTATACTCACCACCTCTCCCATCAACAATTTGGATACCTCTGTGGGCACCCGTTCAATATTTCCCCAATTACCATATACAATACACCTAGAGATGAGCTAGACCAATCATACCAGATGGCCCTACCAGCTTTTTTAGAACTTCCTATAGTTCCAACATCAGAAATGCCACAGAATACTAGTCTGGTATGCACGAAGAGAAAGGCAATGGAAGAAGAAAGACCAAAAGGGGAAAATGGGGAAAAAGAAAGAAGAGAGGACAATCATCCGAAACCAAAAAAGAACAAAAAACTTCATTGAAAATATTTCATTTATCCACTCATTTGCTATCTGACCATGGACAGGCCGTTTTAAGCAAAGGTCTTTCGTTTTGCCCTACAGAGAAGTCAAATGAGTTCAATTTATTTGCCGACTTAAACATCTACATTAAAAAACGTACCCTGAATCGATACTTCACGATGGCCAAAGAGAATCTCAGGCCCTAGAGAAACTAGATGACACCCCCCTCCTTGACCCACCACCATTGACCACAGATCTTCGTCCCAAGTCAACCTTTTATCCCATACACAATAGAGGACAATTCTTAGAAATGTTTTTCTCAATAATTACTGAAGATTTCTGCAATATCAACAATAACTACACCTATAATCACAATGTATCTTCTCAACAAAAAAAAGCAATAAAAATCTTTCTGACAACAAGAATATAATAATCCGAAATGCAGGTAAAGGAGGTGGAGTGGTAGTGCAAGACAGACCAACGTACATCGCTGAAGCCTTAAAAATTATATCGGACCAACATTACTATATACCCCTCTCAACTGATCCCACCACGATTTTTTCTGCTTCATGAAAAGGACTAGTTGATAAAGCGCATGATCAAGGAGTCCTAAGCAAAAAAGAAAGACACTTTTTAATAATAAGAGAACCCCGGATCCCAGTGTTCTACCACTTGCCCAAAGTCCATAAAGACCCTCTGAATCCACCAGGTCGTCCCATCATCTCCGGGATAAATTCTATTACTAGCAACCTCTCACAGTATATAGATATTTTATTACAAAGATATGTTATTCAACTAAAATCATAACTGAAAGATACGCCCTCCCTTATTCATAACTGGAAAGCAAATTACAGATGGGCTACACTGGACGTATCAGCGCTTTATTCTAATATTCCACACAAAAAAGGGATTGAAGTAATTGGAATGATTCTTAGTGCCGGAGGAACAAAAAGCATTCATTATCAATGGTATTTCTTTTATTTTAAGTCACAATTATTTCATTTTCAGGACCAGATGTACCTACAAACTACCGGCATGGCTATGGGCACAAGATTTGCCCCATCATTTGCTAATCTATATATGGGTGCACATGAGGAAGAACTCATATACAGTAATCACCAATGGAAAGAACAGATCGTCATGTATAGAAGATACATAGATGATTTGATCTTTATTTGGGACAGGTCAGAAGAGTCTTTTACAGAATTTACGGATTATTTGAATAACAACTCTTGGAACATGACCCTATCCGGAAAGTGCAACAAGGAGAGCATAAAATATCTGGATTTGGAATGACATCTGAAAATACCACTATTATGACTAAAACTTATTTTAAACCTGTAGATTGCAATAGTTTGTTAGATTTTAAAAGTTGTCACCTCCGAAAATGGAAGGATAATACCCTGTATGGTCAATTCCATAGGATAGGTAGGAACTGTTCCAAGACTATGGATTTTATCAGTCAAAGTAGGATTATCAAAAAACGACTTCAAGAGAAAGGATAACCCAAACAAATGGTACAAGCAGCATACATAAGATTTATCAAACCATCAAACGAGGCAGGATCATAACCCCCACCCCCAGACAGAACCAACTTTATAACCAACTATACGACTGGTCACAATCAGATCAATAAGAACAAATTTTTAGAAAACACTGGTACATTGTATTACAGGATCCAGTACTCAGAGCCTAGCCAATAATCCAGGAGAGCAAGAACACTTAAAAACTTCACAGCCCCCACCCGTCTCAGAAAGATTGAACAAAACCAGGGAACTCAGAAAAAACTCTAGAAGATCACACCGGGTTGCTACAGATGTAATTTGAAGATGTGCAAATTATGCGGAAATATTAAAAATGGTAGCACAACCTTCCAAAGCAATCAGACATAGGAGATCTTTAAGATAAGAGATCACATTGATTTCATCTCATCGAGTGCAACTGCAGATTACAATACATTGGAAGAAGGACACAATCCCTGCCAAACAGAATGAATGGACACCGATATAACATTACGCACCATCATGAAAAACATAGTGTGTCCAGACAGAATTTATCACAATAACCAATTTACAGATTTTCAGATTACAGGTATCCAACAAATCTTCGGCGAGGATGGAGACCGATTTGAGATACTAAAACGAAGAGGGTCCTATTGGATTTTTAAAATGAACAGTTTAGTGCCACATGGCCTTAATGAAGGACTTGAAAATATCTATTAATCTGTCGACTGTAAGAGAGGCTCATTCCTTTTTGTCATTCTATACTATCCCTCTCTTCCCCCCCCCCCCCCCGTCCTATTTTTCCAACACTTCCCCCTCCCCCCCTCTCATTTAACCTCACCCCCCCCACCCCAACCATATTCCCTTTGCCCCTTCCCCCCCCCCTTCCACAACCGCATCCATCACCCAGGCCCCCAATATAACCAACCCAAGGCCCCTCATTCTTTGATCTGATACCTCCCCATTAATCTTCATTCATTATCATAAAAAGAATACTTACACAAAAACAGCAATTCACCAATTTATAGTACATGATCCGGTAATTTTAGTGGAGCCTCTTTCATTATGAATGTCCAACCACTCACATGTATAATGTGGGGTCCCCTGCACGCACAGTGTGTGGGGGATCTAATTGCCTCCAGATGTGCATATAGACCCTATTGCGCTTCATATGTATGTCATAGGCATTATACATATTTACACACTAGACATTTTACCACATCTTCCCTTTTCCAGACTAATGGAAGTTGGGACTATCGGCATTCCATATTCACAAGTACAGCCATGGTGAAACATATAAAGCACCTTTTTTCTAACAATCCCGTCAGGTCACCCCTAATGGTTTTATTGCACGACCGGCACCCTTCCATATACGATGCACAGGAAAAGAAAGATGAATCTTTTATTATTAGGATGTGCATGCGCAAACGCTCGCAGCGGTGTCTGCGCTGTATGTGGATCCCCCGAAATCACAGAGTGACAATACGAGGGATCCCCACAATATAGCTATACACCCTTCACTACAGGCATCTACAGCCTTTCTTTGCTGATCCTCACCAGCACTCTTGTGGAGGACGGCATCGGCGAGCTCACTTTATGCCTCAGATGGCAGCACTGTTTGACAAATACGGCTGCGATTCTGTCACTGCTGGCCTGCGGGACCGCTGCGATTTTTTAAGAAACTCCCTCCAATTCTTTATATGGATTCCCTGTAGCATCGATGTTTATTTTAAATATTATTATTTGTTATATAATTCTCACAATCAGCTGGATGTTTTATAATGCAATCATATGATGTCACCCCTGGGCGCCGGTCTGTACTAATGACCACACTTTGGGACTATAGAAGACACGTCTGTACCATGCTGTTTTATTAAGCCTGCTGCACATTGAGAAAGGGGCACAGACCCGAAACGCATTTGTTTTAAGCCTCATTGGAATAAAGGACATTATTTTAACCTACATTGTCTTCCTTGTGTCTGAGCGGTTTGGCGCCTAACTACACCAGTGCTTTTTCTGCTCGTGGAACACCCGTCTAGATACTGCACCCCTTGGCCAGGAGGCCCCTGGATCCGAGTACCGGTCGGCTGCACCGTATTAACTCAGCAAACGCTGTTGAGGTAGTTGTGTCCATATACAGAACTACAAAAGGTGAGCACCTTTTCACTCGCCGTATCTCTAAGCATGTTACCCTACTTTGCTTAATATACTGTCCCATGAGAGGCTCTGCTGTATTTGCCTATAGTACTCCACAATTTGTTAAGAAATTGCTCCCCTATGGGCAATTCGTGAGACTCCGCAGGATAAACTGTAATCTACCATCTTTTTATTTACAGGTGTAACAATTAATGGATAGGTTACGCCAACGAGAAAATCCTGATAAATTTATGCAAGAATCCTACAGGAAGGCTCATTCTTTGAATCACGACAAGTTACTAAGAAAAAGAGACCATAGGGGGCATCAATCAAGAAAAGATAAGGACAGGCGCTTTGTGTTTACATTTACTTTCAGTCCCATGGAAAAAATTCTGAAAAATGCTGTATACAAGAACTGGTACACACTGGCCCAAGACCAAATTCTCAGGGATGTTGCTAAAAAGAAACCATTGTTACTTTTAAAAAGACCCGTAGACATATTAGTGAAGGGGCGACTTGATCTAACTGAAGAAAAAGAAAAACACTGGTTGAACAGGACTAATTCATTACGGTAGTTGTAAGTGGTGTGAACAGCTAAATAAAGGTAAATCAGTTCAGCTGAACATGTATTATAGTAGTTATTGTCTTGTATATAGGAGCAGTATTATAGTAGTTATATTCTTGTATATAGGAGCAGTATTATAGTAGTTATATTCTTGTATATAGGAGCAGTATTATAGTAGTTATAGTCTTGTATATAGGAGCAGTATTATAGTAGTTATATTATTGTATATAGGAGCAGTATTATAGTAGTTATATTCTTGTATATAGGGGCAGTATTATAGTAGTTATATTCTTGTATATAGGAGGCAGTATTAAAGTAGTTATATTCTTGTATATAGGAGCAGTATTATAGTAGTTATAGTTAAGGTCAGAATGTCGTAATAATGACAAAGGATTATTATATCAAAGAAGCGATTCGACAACTCCATGACCGCAATACATATACCCCCCTTAAATCTGACCCCACTAACCATATCAGCAACAAAGTTAAAAACCTACTAAGGAAGTATACAGAGAATGGATTCTTAAAGCAAAAGGATGCGGAAAAACTTTTACCTGCTCATCCTATTAACCCCAAATGGTACTTCCTCCCAAAAACCCACAAAAACCTAGAGCACCCCCCTGGACGGCCCATAGTGGCCGGAATAGGAGGAGTGACAGAGCCACTCTCACAGTATGTGGAGTGGCTCCTGCACCCCCTATTGGCTGATATTCCATCTTACGTGAAAGATACTGACCATCTTTTATTATCTCTTGAAACATTAGAGTGGCACAATTCCTATAAATTGACATCAATAGATGTCGAAGGTTTGTACACAAGAATTCCGCAGGAGTTAGGTGTCCTTGCCGTTAAAGAATTTTTGAATAATGCCGAAAAAGATGACCTGTTTGTATCATTCGTTTGTGAGGCACTTCAGCTAATTTTGCAAAATAATTGCTTCACTTTTCAAGACCAGTGGTATGCCCAGTGTACAGGGACGGCCATGGGGACGCCGGTAGCATGTTCATTTGCTATTATTTTTCTGGCTATTTTTGAAAGCAGGTATATTTTGAATAACACCAACCCATTCTTCCATCATAAAATACTTCCGTTATGTAGACGATATCCTAATAATTTGGGACAGTACCATCAAGGACTTTGAAGAATTTGTGGCCTTTATAGGGGAGAACCATATGAATATGAAATTTACCAATAAAATCAGTGAATCCACTATGGAATTTTTAGATGTTCTACTCACAGTCGAAAATAATAAATTTTTCACCAAAGGCTACCGAAAACCCACAGCTTCTAGTAACCTTCTGCACTTTAATAGTTTTCACCCCTCCCACACCAAACAGGCTCTCCCTTACAGTCAGTTTCTGAGGCTTAGGAAAATAAACAAAAATGAAAAAGATTTCCAACTACAATCAAAAGATCTATACAATCGATTCCTAAAAAGAGGCTATCCTCCATCTGAACTAAATAAGGCACTTGAGAAAGCCACTAAAATCCCAAGATTGGATCTAGTCAAAAAAACTTATAAAAAAAATCGTAACAAAAAAGAAAAAACTACAGATAATTCCCTACAACCACAATTTATTTTTTCATTCAGATACAACGTGTTAGCGGACACAATAAAACAAGTAATAAAAAATAATTGGTTTCTCATAGAAAACGATCCTTTGTTTAAAGAAGCTGCGGTTAAAAAACCAATAATATCGTTTAGAAGGAGCAAAAGCATTTCTAATGTACTAGTTCGCAGTGCCCTCCCTTCCATCCAAAAAGAAAAGGACTGGCTATCGGCAACAATCCCTTCAGGCAATCACAAATGCGGCAACTGTTCACACTGTAAATTCTTCTTACCTGGTAAAGAATATCAGCTCGCTGGAAAAGAAATAAAAATCACCGACTTCATCTGCTGCAGGACCGAATATGTCGTTTACGCTATAGTCTGCCCGTGTATGTGCTTCTATATTGGATCCACTATTCGACCGCTGAAAATCAGATTCCGAGAACACTTGAGGTCTATTCACACCGGACACGGCTGTGCCCGCCTCATAACGCACATACGATCAGTGCATTCAGGAGACGCCAATATTATGCGCTTCTTCGGGATCGAAAGAGTTAAAACCTGCTCACCAGGAATTGATCGTCACAAAACACTGCTGCGCAAAGAAGAGAGATGGATCATGCGCACAAGAGCGCTCGAAGGAACTGGACTTAATGATCGCCAAGATCTCAGTGTTTTTTTATAACTCTTTTCCCCCCCTCCCCCTTCCTTTTTTTCTGCCTTTTTTCCTCTTTTTGGTCCTGATATATACACATATATATATATATATATATTCTCCTCCTTTTTATATTTTTCTCTTTTTTTTCTCCCCTCCCCACTTTTTTGCTTTTTTTGATTGGATATTTTTTCGGTGTACGGGCTCAAGCAATAATCTTTTTTGCATTTGTAGACGTCATCAATTTGGCGTCTTAAATCCCTCCTTTTCCTGCCAACTGATGTAGCCAAGTCAGCCAGAGAAAGCGCCGTCCGGCGTGAAACTAGTCGTGTGTGGCTTTTTTCTCTCCTCCACGTCCTGCACCTGTTATTCCGATCTTATGATCTGAAATAAATCTCTCCTGTTCCCGGCTTTTGACAGTGGGTGAGTGCGGTACTTCTTTCTTTACTCGCTTTTTGGATTTATATGAACACTATACCGTTACCTGCACCTCCAGGTCTAGCCTGGATTACCAGTCCATCTGCACAGCCTCGCATTGTATGCTAAGAACTTTACCTGTTACTAAGGGAGATCACACAATAGTGCCACTCATCTTGTTGGACTTATAGTACCGTATATACTCGAGTATAAGCCGACCCGAGTATAAGCCGAGACCCCTAATTTCAACCCAAAATCCCAGGAAGTTATTGACTCGAGTATAAGCCTAGGGTAGGAAATACCTCATCCCCCCCTGTCATCATCCAGACCCGTCATTAACATCCTCATCATCCCCTTGTCATCATTCCACACATCCCCCCTTCATCATCCCCTTGTCATCATCCCACACATCCCCCCTTCATCATCCCCTTGTCATCATCCCACACATCCCCTTATCATCCCACACATCCCCCCTTCATCATCCCCTTGTCATCATCCCACACATCCCCCCTTCATCATCCCCTTGTCTTCATCCCACACATCCCCTTATCCCACACATCCCCCCTTCATCATCCCCTTGTCATCATCCCACACATCCCCTTATCATCCCACACATCCCCCCTTCATCATCCCCTTGTCATCATCCCACACATCCCCTTATCATCCCACACATCCCCCCTTCATCATCCCCTTGTCATCATCCCACACATCCCCTTATCATCCCACACATCCCCCCTTCATCATCCCCTTGTCATCATCCCACACATCCCCTTATCATCCCACACATCCCCCCTTCATCATCCCCTTGTCATCATCCCACACATCCCCTTATCATCCCACACATCCCCCCTTCATCATCCCCTTGTAATCATCCCACACCCCCCCCTTCATCATCCCCACCCCCCTTCATCATCCCCACCCCCCCCCCCCCTTCATCATCCTCTTCTCATCATTCGCCCTCAGTGGTCTTCAACCTGCGGACCTCCAGAGGTTTCAAAACTACAACTCCCAGCAAGCCCGGGCAGCCATCGGCTGTCCGGGCTTGCTGGGAGTTGTAGTTTTGAAACCTCCGGAGGTCCGCAGGTTGAAGACCACTGCGGCCTTCAACATCATCCAGCCCCCTCTCACCCCCTTTAGTTCTGAGTACTCACCTCCGCTCGGCGCTGGTCCAGTCCTGCAGGGCTGTCCGGAGAGGAGGTGGTCCGGGCTGCTATCTTCACCGGGGGCGCCTCTTCTCCGCGCTTCCGGCCCGGAATAGAGGCGTTGCCTTGACAATGACGCATAAGTACGTTGGCAATGAACGCACCTATGCGTCGTTGTCACGGCAACGTGACTATTCTGAGGCCGGGCCCGAAGCGCTTAGAAGAGGCCTCCCCGGTGAAGATAGCAGCCCGGAACCACTATGCCACCGGACCACCTCCTCTCCGGACAGCCCTGCAGGACCGGACCAGCGCCGAGCGGAGGTGAGTACTCAGAACTAAAGGGGGTGAGAGGGGGCTGGATGATGTTGAAGGCCGCAGTGGTCTTCAACCTGCGGACCTCCGGAGGTTTCAAAACTACAACTCCCAGCAAGCCCGGACAGCCGATGGCTGCCCGGGCTTGCTGGGAGTTGTAGTTTTGAAACCTCTGGAAGTCCGCAGGTTGAAGACCACTGCGGGTGGGGGAGTTCACTCGAGTATAAGCCGAGGGGGGTGTTTTCAGCACGAAAAATCGTGCTGAAAAACTCGGCTTATACTCGAGTATATACGGTAGTTATATTCTTGCATATAGAGGCAGTATTATAGTAGTTATATTCTTGTATATAGGAGAATTATTATAGTAGTTATATTCTTGTATATAGGAGCAGTATTATAGTAGTTATATTCTTGTATATAGGAGCAGTATTATAGTAGTTATATTCTTGTATATAGGAGGCAGTATTATAGTAGTTATATTCTTATACATAGGAGTAGTATTATAGTAGTTATATTCTTGTATATAGGAGCAGTATTATAGTAGTTATATTCTTGTATATAGGAGGCAGTATTATAGTAGTTATATTTTTGTGTATAGGAGCAGTATTATAGTGGTTATATAGTTGTATATAGGAGCAGTATTATAGTAGTTATATTCTTGTATATAGGAGATAGTATTATAGTAGTTATATTCTTGTATATAGGATCAGTATTATAGTAGTTATATTATTGTATATAGGAGCAGTATTATAGTAGTTATATTCTTGTATATAGGAGATAGTATTATAGTAGTTATATTCTTGTATATAGGAGCAGTATTATAGTAGTTATATTCTTGTATATAGGAGCAGTATTATAGTAGTTATATTCTTGTATATAGGGGCAGTATTATAATAGTTATATTCTTGTATATAGGAGATAGTATTATAGTAGATATATTCTTGTATATAGGAGCAGTATTATAGTAGTTATATTCTTGTATATAGGAGCAGTATTATAATAGTCATATTCTTGTATATAGGAGCAGTATTATAGTAGTCATATTCTTGTATATAGGAGCAGTATTATAGTAGTTATATCCTTGTACATAGGAGGCAGCAGCAATGTTCCGCTGTGGCTGTTGATACTCTGAGAGCAGCGTGACTCACAGACCCGCAGGAAGCGGAAGAAGAAAGGGCCCGGAGAACGGGACACCGACATCAGAGCAACGGGGGAACATAGGCAGGAGAGTTAAAGTTTTTTTTGTTCCATTTTGCAGCCCGGGCACGGAGGGTTCATTTTAAAAAAAGCGCCATAGTACTCCTTTAATTTCCATAGGGGGCCGGATAACAGTGCTGAATGTTAGATATGAAAGGACAATACTAACATGGACAGTCTAATTCCACACAATAGATTGTTGTTGTTTTTTTTTTTGTTTTTTTTTATAAAAACAGGAATTTTCCATAAAATGTAAAAACTTTGCGAAAGAACAATGTGATTGTCAGTGAGGGTAGAATTCCCCTGATCACACGTTATCATTGCTCCCTGTTTGCCTGAGAATCGGTGACATTCAAACCACAAACTCCCTTATCTCCATTTCACAGTTACCCTCCATGACGGGATAAACAGATTTGTGAGTCACTGAAGGCGTCTCAGATATAATGCCGCCATCCCCGCTGCACACACACCATTTAGCACTGGTGCTCAGTTTTCATTTTTCATCAGAACAGGCATAATGAAATTGATGCTGAGAACGGCATGCATGCTGCGAGATCCTGATAGATAGTGCAGAAGGATTATTCCAGTAAGGTCATAAAAACAAAGCACAATCATCGTCTTTATTACAGATGTATGCTAATAACAAACACGTCTCCGCAAAGAGGAGCGCAGCGCAGATATGATCAGTATCCTCTTCATTGTACTACATAAACTGCCATCGAGCGCAGTATTATAGTAGTTATATTCTTCTATATAGGAGCAGTATTATAGTAGTTATAGTCTTGTATATAGAAGCAGTATTATAGTAGTTATATTCTTGTATATAGGAGGCAGTATTATAGTAGTTATATTCTTCTATATAGGAGCAGTATTATAGTAGTTATAGTCTTGTATATAGAAGCAGTATTATAGTAGTTATATTCTTGTATATAGGAGGCAGTATTATAGTAGTTATATTCTTGTATATAGGAGCAGTATTATAGTAGTTATAGTCTTGTATATAGGTGCAGTATTATAGTAGTTATATTCTTGTATATAGGAGCCAGTATTATAGTAGTTATATTCTTGTATATAGGAGCAGTATTATAGTAGTTATATTCTTGTATATAGGAGCAGTATTATAGTAGTTATATTCTTGTATATAGGAGCAGTATTATAGAAGTTATATTCTTGTATATAGGAGACAGTATTATAGTAGTTATATTCTTGTATATAGGAGCAATATTATAGTAGTTATATTCTTGTATATAGGAGCAGTATTATAGTAGTTATATTCTTGTATATATGAGGCAGTATTATAGTAGTTATATTCTTGTATATAGGGAGCAGTATTATAGTAGTTATATTCTTGTATATAGGAGCAGTATTATAGTAGTTATATTCTTGTATATAGGAGACAGTATTATAGTAGTTATATTCTTGTATATGGGGGGCAGTATTATAGTAGTTATATTCTTGTATATAGGAGCAGTATTATAGTAGTTATATTCTTGTATATAGGAGCAGCATTATAGTAGTTATATTCTTGTATATAGGAGCAGTATTATAGTAGTTATATTCTTGTGTATGGGGGGCAGTATTATAGTAGTTATATTCTTGTATATAGGAGCAGTATTATAGTAGTTATAGTCTTGTATATAGGATCAGTATTATAGTAGTTATATTCTTGTATATAGGAGACAGTATTATAGTAGTTATATTCTTGTATATAGGAGACAGTATTATAGTAGTTATATTCTTGTATATGGGGGGCAGTATTATAGTAGTTATATTCTTGTATATAGGAGCAGTATTATAGTAGTTATATTCTTGTATATAGGAGACAGTATTATAGTAGTTATATTCTTGTATATGGGGGGCAGTATTGTAGTAGTTATATTCTTGTATATAGGAGCAGTATTATAGTAGTTATAGTCTTGTATATAGGATCAGTATTATAGTAGTTATATTCTTGTATATAGGAGCAGTATTATAGTAGTTATATTCTTGTATATAGGAGCAGTATTATAGAAGTTATATTCTTGTATATAGGAGCAGTATTATAGTAGTTATATTCTTGTATATAGGAGCAGTATTATAGTAATTATATTCTTGTACATAGGAGCAGTATTATAGTAGTTATATTCTTGTATATAGGAGCAGTATTATAGTAGTTATATTCTTGTATATAGGAGCAGTATTATAGTAGTTATATTCTTGCATATAGGAGCAGTATTATAGTAGTTATATTCTTGTATATAGAGGGCAGTATTATAGTAGTTATATTCTTGTATATAGGAGCAATATTATAGTAGTTATATTCTTGTATATAGGAGCAGTATTATAGTAGTTATATTCTTGTATATATGAGGCAGTATTATAGTAGTTATATTCTTGTATATAGGGAGCAGTATTATAGTAGTTATATTCTTGTATATAGGAGCAGTATTATAGTAGTTATAATCTTGTATATAGGGAGCAGTATTATAGTAGTTATAATCTTGTATATAGGAGCAGTATTATAGTAGTTATATTCTTGTAAATGGGAGCAGTATTATAGTAGTTATATTCTTGTTGTAAGGATTCCTCCTTGGGGATTAGCTCGGGGATCGTCCTGGACCACGCCACAGGATGCGTTTCTTCTCAATAAACCAGCAAGCAAACGGTTCTAATGCAAATCTGGCACCTTGCCAGTTTTATTACACAGGTTGCAGGGAAAGAAATAAACAAAAAGCAGGAACAAACAAAATCCTAGACCGTCTGGTCACTGACTACACAGATCAGCTTGTCCTGACTAACAACCGCTGAGCTACCCTCAGCCGGTTAAACATATGTTCCCTGCAACCTTTTACTCACAATTCATGTCACTCTCTTTGAGCCACTTAGCTCGGGCTGTGTACTCCTCAGCAGCCTCCGTCTCTTCCCTACAGCCCACATGCTGTCTCCTAGGAAGAGCCCCAACTATTCTGTCTCTTTTCCTTTTAAAACACACACTTTCCCTTCCTGATACCTCATTAATCAGGCCACAGGTGGAGCATTCTGCAGAGATAGCAAGGGAAATACACCCTTTCCTTGCCACACTGCCACATATCCCCCCCCCTCTGCTCAGACCACCGGGAAGGAGCACTTGTATTCAAAAGGCAGAGTCCAACTGCCTTTCCTTTTCCTTGAACAGCTTCGTCCAACAGGTTTTGAGGCAATTGGCTTCCTTCATCAGTAGATTTTATCTGCACCACTTCAATGGTGCACCCTTCTTTCATTCGCACTTTCATCAGCCACCGAGCACAAGACTTTTGGTCACCTTTGACAAATTCCTTGTAAAAAGCTCCATTCATGTCACACCTTTCCCACACCAGGTTCTTCATCTTGGTCTGTGCAGTGCTCTGGACTCTAGGTGCGGACAAGGCAGATGCTCTAGGCCATTGTCTTCTTCTGTCACTGGTATGACCATTGCACGAACTTTGCTGGTGGCCAACCGAGCCTGTATCACCCATTTGCAGTTCTTCTAAGTCATCCTCCACAATTTCAGGAGGCTTCCCTTTAATGCACCTGTCCCTCTTCTCCTTGAGACGGACTCTTCTCCAAATTCTACTTCTGCGGACTTTCTTCCAGTGTTTTCTAATCCAGTGCCTCTCAGGGTTTCCACCACGACCCAGTCTTCTATCACAGTGACCTATTTTTAAGGACTCTGCTTTCTTATTAGCCCTTTCTTTAGGGACACCGACTTTCACAGGCTCATTTTTAGGCTGAAAACTCTTGGCTCCTTTAGCCAGTTTTTCACCTGCACCTTCAGATGTGTCACTAACTTTACTTGCAGCTTCTGCAGTTATCTCTGGTTTAACTTCTACCTCAGAGAACTTCTCTGCCTCAGAATTTTCACCATGCAATGTTAATATCTCTGCAGCTTCAGAGGACTTCCCATATGGTTTCACCTCAGTCTCAGCTTCAGAGGACTTCCCATATGGTTTCACCTCAGTATCAGCTTCAGAGGACCTTTCATATGGCTTCTTCTCATGGTCTTCAGACTCTACTGTTTCTTGCGTCCATTGTTCAGACTCCGCCTTTTTTAGAGAAAGCATCCCTGTCTCCAGTAGCTTTTGCCTCACAAGCAGTTTTTCTTCTTTTACACGGACGGCTGTGGCTTTGGCCTCAATTTCCATCTGAGACACTTTTAACCTCTCGTTAGCCAGTTCTGCTATAACTTGGTCACGGCTTTCTTTTAGGACTTTCATGTCCCCTTCCAGCTTTAAACATTTCTGCTGCTCACTCTTGAGCTTAGAAGAGTTCTTCTTCTCACTTTCCAGCAATTCTGTCAAGTTTTTGACAGTATCCTCCAGGGACAGCAGTTGTTCTCTCATCTGCTCATTGTCTTTATTCAGTTGCGCCATCTTGGACACTTTCTGCTCATAGACTTTTAGCTGAGCCTCTTGTTCAGAGAGCTGAGTACCCAGTGCATCCAAGGCAGCTGCGCGAGACTTAATATGCGTTTCGTTCTGCGCCTCCAGGCTCTGCACCTTATGAGCCATTACTACTTTCTCCTTCTCCAGCTCTTCCATGGCTACCAACCTAGCCTTGTGATCACTTTGTAGAGCCAGATATGCCCCACACAGGACATTCACTTCTTCATCCTTAAATGAGATCTGCTTGGCCAGAATCTCCAATTCTCTCTCCTTGCTGGTCATAAGACCCTGGGAGCGGGACAGTCCATCCTGCAGAGCCGCAAACTCACTTTTGTGGCGCTCCATATCTTTCTGCAGCTGAAGCGTCGCTTCCTGCTCTTTATTCAAGTCTGCAAGCGTTTTTTCTTTCTCCTCTGTCAGGTGATGAACTACTTCTTCCTTTTGAGACAATTTAGCAGAAACCATCTGTAAGGTTTCTTCAAGGTTCTGGATCTGCTCCCTTTTTTTACCAAGACCAGCGCGTTTTTTCCAAGATCTCTTACTTACAGCGGTCTCCTTACTCTCGCTGCTGGACCTTGTGACATTCTCTTGTCCTCTGACAGTCACCTGTGCTTGGCCTGTCTCTTCCTTCAAGCAAACTCGTTCAGACTCTTTTCCACCTTTAGGAGTAGTCTCCCCCTTTTCAAGGGTCTTGGCCACTTGGGCTTCAGGGTAGTTCCTGGACAGTCTCTCTGGACTGTCTCTCTGCTCACTGGCAGACTTCTCTTTCACTTCAACACTGTCTCTCTGCTGCCCAGCAGAAAGGTCTAGGGCTCCTGGGTCTGCAACAACATCTGGTCCAGTGGTTCGACCTTCCTGGTCACGATCCATCTCTGGTCCAGACATCACATCGCCTTCACTCAGGACTCTGTCTGTGACAGTAAGCGCAGCACCCAGCTCCACATGTACTCTCTTCAGTACTTCTGCATTATCCACAGACATCTCTGTAGCTTCTTTTCCAGTCACCTCTTCCAGATGACCGCGCAACTCTAGCCCCACCTTGGGCTCATCTTCAGCTGGCGGATGGAACCCATGTTCCTGTACCTGATCCGTTTCTGGTTTCACTGAAGATTCTGTTTCAGTCAGAGGCACACTTGTCACTTGAGTCGCTGGATCCTCTTGGACTTGACTCACGGTCTGGTCTTCAGCTCCCCCAGCAGTCTGGCAGACCCCTATCTGACCTACATCTAGTGACTGCTGACACTCCCCGTCCTCAGCCTCTGCTGAGTAACTCTCCTCTAATGTGTAATGCAAGTCAAGTGTTGTGGGCCTATCAGGTGTTCCTGCTCTAGTCACCTGACAGTCTTCCCATAATTGCTGAAAAAATTGAAAATCCGTCCCCAGTACTACATCATACTCCAAGGAGGGCTCTATTGCAACCTTATGACCTATAGTACCATAGGGAGTAGAAATACAGACATTAACCGTTTTATAACCCCAAATACCAGCCTGCATAGACACTATAGCAGGGTCTGGCTTTCTGCTGCTGGACTTTACCAGACTTATTACACATCTAGGGTCTAACAAAACCGTCATCTTTTTACCTTCTATTTCCAGCTCACACAGGTTTTCTTTTGTCCTGTCAGAGGTGGCAGCAGTACTCTTTACATCTGAACACAACATAAGTTTTTCAACAAAAACATTATCAGATTGCACATGTTCAAAATTTACAGGACAGTTCATAGCACTAGGACCTAACTCAGGCAAAGTGTTTTGTTACATTTTCTCCCAGTCCTGCATTTAACATTTTCTGTTCACCAGATTTTTTCAATCCGATCTGCACAGTGTGAACAGTCTCATCAGTCTTCATGAGGGGTTCTCCACCCTCACATGATTTTGCAACTGGACATAGGTTGGTACCACCTTGAACACTGTTCACACAGTCAACTAGGGAAACACCACCCTCCGTCTCAGCTTTTTTATGCACAGTCCCATCATTCTTATGTACAGTCTCATAGTCATTAAACATGGCCCCCATAACCCCTGGAACAGTCTTACCAGAATCTCTTGCCGTCCAGTCAGTTAAGGGCTGGTGCTGGACACCTCTCCCCAGCTTCTCTGCTGCAGAACATCGCTCCACTTGCTCTTTAAGTAGCTCTGCAACTTTAAACCCAGCATCACTGTTAGGCTGCAGTGCACACTGTAATCTTGCAGCGCGGCTTACTCCCACTTTAGTCAGGATCTCTGTCTTGACTTTCTCATAGTCCCGTAAGATCTTTGGATCCAGTTCACAATGAACTTTTTGGGCATCTCCTCCAATGAATCCAAACACCAAGTGTCCCCAGTGTGTCTTGGGCCATGCCTCATGCGTAGCAATCCTTTCAAACTCTGCAAAGCTTGTGTCCTCCTGCGCTGCAGCCGTCTGCAACAAAGCACTTATCAGGACATCCATCTTGCAACACTTCAAACCTTGCAAACACAGTATAGTCCTCTGCCGAAATGTCAGCCGCTTGCCAACAAAATTTTTCCGTTGCCCCTAGCAACGCCTTTATACACAGTCTCAAAACGTAATCTGCACTCTGCAGGTGGCCCGTCCACCTGTCTCCTTACTTGAGAAAGAGCGCCCACTCGCTTGATGCGATCTGTTGCCCCTAGCAACAACTTCACCACAGGCGCAGTCCTGCTCTTGTACTCCACAGCTGGGCTCGTCCCACTGTCTCCTCTCTGAGAAAGAGTACACCCTTGCACCATGCACGGTAGTTTTCTCTTGGCAACAACTTCACTGCAACTCGACCACTGGTTGCTCCTAGCAACGTGTTTGCCCGCATCCGACACCAATTGTAAGGATTCCTCCTTGGGGATTAGCTCGGGGATCGTCCTGGACCACGCCACAGGATGCGTTTCTTCTCAATAAACCAGCAAGCAAACGGTTCTAATGCAAATCTGGCACCTTGCCAGTTTTATTACACAGGTTGCAGGGAAAGAAATAAACAAAAAGCAGGAACAAACAAAATCCTAGACCGTCTGGTCACTGACTACACAGATCAGCTTGTCCTGACTAACAACCGCTGAGCTACCCTCAGCCGGTTAAACATATGTTCCCTGCAACCTTCTACTCACAATTCATGTCACTCTCTTTGAGCCACTCAGCTCGGGCTGTGTACTCCTCAGCAGGCTCTGTCTCTTCCCTACAGCCCACATGCTGTCTCCTAGGAAGAGCCCCAACTATTCTGTCTCTTTTCCTTTTAAAACACACACTTTCCTGATACCTCATTAATCAGGCCACAGGTGGAGCATTCTGCAGAGATAGCAAGGGAAATACACCCTTTCCTTGCCACACTGCCACATTGTATATAGGAGCAGTATTATAGTAGTTATATTCTTGTATATAGGAGCAGTATTATAGTAGTTATATTCTTGTAAATGGGAGCAGTATTATAGTAGTTATATTCTTGTATATAGGAGCAGTATTATAGTAGTTATATTCTTGTATATAGGAGCAGCATTATAGTAGTTATATTCTTGTATATAGGAGCAGTATTATAGTAGTTATATTCTTGTATATAGGGGCAGTATTATAGTAGTTATATTCTTGTATATAGGAGCAATATAATAGTAGTTATATACTTGTATATAGGAGCAGTATTATAGTAGTTATATTCTTGTATATAGGGAGCAGTATTATAGTAGTTATATTCTTGTATATAGGGAGCAGTATTATAGTAGTTATAATCTTGTATATATGGAGCAGTATTATAGTAGTTATATTCTTGTATATAGGAGCAGTATTATAGTAGTTATATTCTTGTATATAGGAGCAGTATTATAGTAGTTATATTCTTGTATATGGGAGCAGTATTATAGTAGTTATATTCTTGTATATAGTAGCAGTATTATAGTAGTTATATTCTTGTATATAGGAGCAGTATTATAGTAGTTATATTCTTGTATATAGGAGGCAGTATTATAGTAGTTATATTCTTGTATATAGGAGCAGTATTATAGTAGTTATATTCTTGTATATAGAGGGCAATATTATAGTAGTTATATTCTTGTATATAGGAGCAGTATTATAGTAGTTATATTCTTGTATATAGGAGCAGTATTATAGTAGTTATATTCTTGTATATAGGAGCAGCATTATAGTAGTTATATTCTTGTATATAGGAGCAGTATTATAGTAGTTATATTCTTGTATATAGGAGGCAGTATTATAGTAGTTATATTCTTGTATATAGGAGCAGTATTATAGTAGTTATATTCTTGTATATAGGGGCAGTATTATAGTAGTTATATTATTGTATATAGGAGCAGTATTATAGTAGTTATATTCTTGTATATAGGAGCAGCATTATAGTAGTTATATTCTTGTATACAGGAGCAGTATTATAGTAGTTATATTCTTGTATATGGGAGCAGTATTATAGTAGTTATATTCTTGTATATAGGAGCAGTATTATAGTAGTTATATTCTTGTATATAGGAGGCAGTATTATAGTAGTTATATTCTTGTATATAGGAGCAGTATTATAGTAGTTATATTCTTGTATATAGGAAGCAGTATTATAGTAGTTATATTCTTGTATATAGGAGCAGTATTATAGTAGTTATATTCTTGTATATAGGAGCAGTATTATAGTAGCTATATTCTTGTATATAGGAGCAGTATTATAGTAGTCATATTCTTGCATATAGGGGGCAGTATTATAGTAGTTATATTCTTGTATATAGGAGCAGTATTATAGTAGTTATATTCTTGTATATAGGAGGCAGTATTATAGTAGTTATATTCTTGTATATAGGAGCAGTATTATAGTAGTTATATTCTTGTATATAGAGGGCAGTATTATAGTAGTTATATTCTTGTATATAGGAGCAGTATTATAGTAGTTATATTCTTGTATATAGGAGCAGCATTATAGTAGTTATATTCTTGTATATAGGAGCAGTATTAAAGTAGTTATATTCTTGTATATAGGGGCAGTATTATAGTAGTTATATTCTTGTATATAGGAGCAATATTATAGTAGTTATATTCTTGTATATAGGAGCAGCATTATAGTAGTTATATTCTTGTATATAGGAGCAGTATTATAGTAGTTATATTCTTGTATATAGGAGGCAGTATTATAGTAGTTATATTCTTGTATATAGGAGCAGTATTATAGTAGTTATATTCTTGTATATAGGGGCAGTATTATAGTAGTTATATTCTTGTATATAGGAGCAGTATTAGAGTAGTTATATTCTTGTATATAGGAGCAGTATTATAGTAGTTATATTCTTGTATATAGGAGCAATATTATAGTAGTTATATTCTTGTATATAGGAGCAGCATTATAGTAGTTATATTCTTGTATATAGGAGCAGTATTATAGTAGTTATATTCTTGTATATAGGAGCAGTATTATAGTAGTTATATTCTTGTATATAGGAGCAGCATTATAGTAGTTATATTCTTGTATATAGGAGCAGTATTATAGTAGTTATATTCTTGTATATAGGAGGCAGTATTATAGTAGTTATATTCTTGTATATAGGAGCAGTATTATAGTAGTTATATTCTTGTATATAGGAGGCAGTATTATAGTAGTTATATTCTTGTATATAGGAGAAGTATTATAGTAGTTATATTCTTGTATATAGGAGCAGTATTATAGTAGTTATATTCTTGTATATAGGAGCAGTATTATAGTAGTTATATTCTTGTATATAGGAGCAGTATTATAGTAGTCATATTCTTGCATATAGAGTGCAGTATTATAGTAGTTATATTCTTGAATATAGGAGCAGTATTATAGTAGTTATATTCTTGTATATAGGAGCAGTATTATAGTAGTTATATTCTTGTATATAGGAGCAGTATTATAGTAGTTATAGCAAAATGAGAAAAAGGTTGCTTCTGCACTCGCCCTTCTTGCGCTGCTTTACTGTGTCACTGAGTTAATCCATGTACGGCCGGCCGCTGTACGGGAGATGATTCGGAGAGATCGCTACAGCCGGAGCTGAGCGGTGACAGCTACGAGCTCGTTTTGCGGTTAAAACCGCTTCTTCGGGCCTCACCTCGTGTCTGTCCGAGCACATCCTTTATCTGGGTGCTCCTATGACGTCATCCTCGGTAGGAGGAGACTAGTGTTACCTGTTCAGGTACGTGATTGACATTCACAAAAATATTTTCAAAGTGAATAAAAACAATGAAGATGCAATATGAATATAGCAGTGTACAAGGGGGGAGTGAGATAAATTCAAACAAAGGGGGACATTTTATGTACACGTGGATTGCAGAATTAGTTCATGTCAGTGTACGGGGCGTCATACACTGGAGCTCACAGAAATACTATAAGCTCATTGCGATCATTAAGCCCCAAAATGCCCATAGCATCGGTCTTAATGATCCAATGTGCCTCTCGCTGTCGGAGGACTTTCTCTCTGGCTGTGCCCCCGGTGGCTATTTTTTCTAAGCCGCAGAAAATCAGTGTTTTTTCGTCACTGTTGTGGTGAGCCTTCATATGCTCGATTAGTCTGGCCGAGCCGATCCCTGTTTTTAGGGACAGTATTAGCGCAGTATTATAGTAGTTATATTCTTGTATATAGGAGCAGTATTATAGTAGTTATATTCTTGTATATAGGAGCAGTATTATAGTAGTTATATTCTTGTATATAGGAGCAGTATTATAGTAGTTATATTCTTGTATATAGGAGGCAGTATTATAGTAGTTATATTCTTGTATATAGGAGCAGTATTATAGTAGTTATATTCTTGTATATAGGAGACAGTATTATAGTAGATATATTCTTGTATATAGGAGCAGTATTATAGTAGTTATATTCTTGTATATAGGGGCAGTATTATAGTAGTTATAT
Source organism: Hyla sarda (assembly GCF_029499605.1). NCBI lineage: Eukaryota > Metazoa > Chordata > Amphibia > Anura > Hylidae > Hyla > Hyla sarda. Next base: position 141,804,627 of record NC_079198.1, on the reverse strand, counting down.
TCTTGTATATAGGCACAGTATTATAGTAGTTATATTCTTGTATATAGGAGCAGTATTATAGTAGTTATATTCTTGTATATAGGAGGCAGTATTATAGTAGTTATATTCTTGTATATAGGAGCAGTATTATAGTAGTTATATTCTTGTATATAGGAGGCAGTATTATAGTAGTTATATTCTTGTATATAGGAGCAGTATTATAGTAGTTATATTCTTGTATATAGGGGCAGTATTATAGTAGTTATATTCTTGTATATAGGAGGTAGTATTATAGTAGTTATATTCTTGTATATAGGAGCAGTATTATAGCAGTTATATTCTTGTATATAGGAGCAGTATTATAGGAGTTATATTCTTGTATATAGCGGACAGTATTATAGTAGTTATATTCTTGTATATAGGAGCAGTATTATAGTAGTTATATTCTTGTATATAGAAGGCAGTATTATAGTAGTTATATTCTTGTATATAGGAGCAGTATTATTGTAAATATATTTAGTGTGTAAGGGGTTGCCATCCAGCTTACCTGAAAAGTAAACCTTATGCGCTGACACATCCACCATTCTCCTATCTCTGTATAATAAAGGGGTCAGAGTTGTTTTCCAGCGGATTCTCAATTCCTACCACGTAATACATTCAGTCTATAAATATCAGGTATCACAATAATAAACTCACAATGTTAATGCTCCATTTCAAGCTGGGTTTATTAGAAGACAAAACAAACAGCGGGCAGAGGATCACCGGAGCAGAAGAGCGGCGGAGTATAAATATCACCGCTCGCCTCCCCAATATCAACACACCGCCGCTTTAAAATCACCTTGAAAGGAAGAATTCTGGCTGCACGGTCGTCCCTGTCACATCACAGCGCGACATTTGATCCGGTAAACTCCACGCAGAGCTCATTAGGGATAATAATGACATTTTTTACAATAAAAGCTGTGGCACAGGATGGCGGGTACTTAGCGGGTATTGCTTTGTGCAGCCAGTCAGGTACATTTGCTGGAGGGAGGACTAAATCCACCGTGACATTTGTTACAGGTGCCCCATTACCGATGGCAAATTATAGGATACAACAGAGAAATCCTAAATAAAGGCCGCAGGGATTCTGAACGCACAAGTGACATAGTCTGTAAAGTGCGCCTCCGCCCAAAACTTTCCTGTGTAGTTTCTTTGTAGTTGTTTTTTTTCTTGTTTTTGGCCTTCAGTTTCTGGGACAGAATGTATAGTACTAATACAAGGCTGGTTTAAGGATTTTTGCCACCCTAGGCAAAAGCAAATTTTGCCGCCTCTTGACCCTGTCCATTGGCCCGGCCTTTGACACACCCCATCTTACTACTGGGGTGACACAGTGTAACAAACCTCCTCCGCATGCTGCTGGCTGAGTGAGTGATTCGGATGATGGTTATGTAACTTTCTTGCGGCAGCCAGACCAGTGCCCCCCATCAAGAGGGCGCTCTAGGTGGCTGTCTATTTTGCCTATAGGCAGAGCTGGCCCTGTACTAATAACTGGCCCACAGTCCCTGGTCCTAACTGAATATCCAACTCCCAACAAACAATAATCTAAAAAAGTAAGGGGAGGTGCCTAAAACATAACTTTTATTGGTATAATAATAAAATCTCACCAAATTTAGGTGTGGACCCATCACCAGATATGAAATTAGTTAAAAATCAGACTTAACCATAGCTGACATAATAGTCACACATGCTCATAATATACGTCACTCCTGACGCATTTCTATCACAATAGGTGAAGTCATCAGGGGAATAAGGTCATATACTGACCACACTTAAATAAGGAATGATGTAAAAAAAGACAAACAATGGGCCTCATTGACTAACAGTGGAATGTAGTTTTCTTTGTGGGTTTTTGTTTGCGACAGCTATTTTTCCATGGTATTTACTATTGCATGTCGTATTTTCCATATGTTTTGCTCTTTTTACACATGTTTCTGAGCTGTCTGGTTTTTCAGAGCTCATATCAGCCAATTTTATGTGGAACATTAGGTCATTTGTAGGTTTCTTTGAAAATGTAGGTTTATTTTTGGAGACAAGCCCCTTTTCCCTTATGGCCACGCCCCTTTGTAGGGCTTTATGTGTAAAGTGGATAGTAGGGTTTTTTCGATTTTTTTTGTAGGAAATTCTGGCGCACAAGACACAAAAACCCTACAAAATCTACTCGGTAAAGCCTTAGTAAATGAGACACAATGGGGGAGATTTATCAAAACCTGTGCAGAGGAAAAGTTGCCCATAAATTGCTTCTTTTATTTTTAACAAGGCCCCTGAAAAATGATAGAAGTGATCTGATTGGTTGCTATGGGCAACTGGGCAACTTTTCCTCTGCACAAGTTTTGATAAATCTCCCCCAATAAGCGCAAAGTCGGAATATAAAAAATTAGTATTCTACTTCCCATACAGCATTCTCACTCATATTGCAGGGATTTGATAGTACAATGTAAATGCTGCCCAGCTGCTTTGGGGACAATATGGTTCAACAATAGGACCAAAGTCATCCAGCGGGTACAAGCAGTATTGGCTGAGGGTGAAGCTATTTCATCTGGGATCCATTCTGGAGATAGGTTGAGGTCCTGATATAAGATTCTGCGCCGGATGCAATACCTGCAGTGGTAGGGAACCCTTTCACTCGGATACTCCGCATCCACAGAATGTATAGTACAAAGTAGGAGTTGGCACCAAGTCCTTGTGCCTTCTCGTGTCTTGTTGTTGTGCCTTCTCGTGTCCTGTTGTTGTGCCTTCTCGTGTCCTGTTGTTGTGCCTTCTCGTGTCCTGTTGTTGTGCCTTCTCGTGTCCTGTTGTTGTGCCTTCTCGTGTCTTGTTCTTGTGCCTTTTCGTGTCTTGTTGTTGTGCCTTCTCGTGTCTTGTTCTTGTGCCCTCTCGTGTCTTGTTGCTGTGCTTTCTCGTGTCTTGTTCTTGTGCCTTCTCGTGTCTTGCTGTCGTACCTTCTCGTGTCTTGTTCTTGTGCCTTCTCGTGTCTTGTTGTCGTGCCTTCTCGTGTCTTGCTGTCGTACCTTCTTGTGTCTTGTTGTCGTGCCTTCTCGTGTCTTGTTGTCGTGCCTTCTCGTGTCTTGCTCTTGTGCCTTCTCGTGTCTTGTGCCTTCTCCTGTCTTGTTGTTGTACCTTCTTGTATCTTATTGTTGTGCCTTCTTCTCGTGTCTGGTCGTTGTGCCTACTCGTGTCTTGTCGTTGTGCCTTCTCGTGTCTTGTAGTTGTGCCTTCTCGTATCTTATTGTTGTGCCTTCTTCTCGTGTCTGGTCGTTGTGCCTTCTCGTGTCTTGTTCTTGTGCCTTCTTGTATCTTGTTCTTGTGCCTTCTCATGTCTTGTTCACGTGCTTTCTAGTGTCTTGTTGCGGTTCTTTCTCGTGTCTTGTTCTTGTGCCTTCTTGTATCTTGTTCTTGTGCCTTCTCGTGTCTTGTTCTTGTACTTCTCGTGTCTTGTTCTTGTGCCTTCTCATGTCTTGTTCTCGTGTCTTGTTCTTGTGCCTTCTCGTGTCTTGTTCTCGTGCCTTCTCGTGTTTTGTTGCTGTTCTTTCTCTTGTCTTGTTCTTGTGCCTTCTTGTATCTTGTTCTTGTGCCTTCTCGTGTCTTGTTCTCGTGCCTTCTCGTGTCTTGTTCTTGTGCCTTCTCGTGTCTTAATCTTGTGCCTTCTCGTGTCTTGTTCTTGTGCCTTTTTGTGTCTTGTTGTAGCGCCTTCTCGTGTCTTGTTGCTGTGCTTTCTCGTGTCTTGTTGTAGTGCCTTCTCGTGTCTTGTCGTTATTCCATCTCGTGTCTTGTTGTTGTGCCTTCTCGTGTCTTGTCGTTATTCCATCTCGTGTCTTGTTGTAGTGCCTTCTCGTGTCTTGTCGTTATTCCATCTCGTGTCTTGTTGTAGTGCCTTCTCGTGTCTTGTCGTTATTCCATCTCGTGTCTTGTTGTAGTGCCTTCTCGTGTCTTGTCGTTATTCCATCTCGTGTCTTGTTGTTGTGCCTTCTCGTGTCTTGTCGTTGTGCTCGCGGACACGTTATAATCATAGAATAAAAGAAATCCTGGCACTCACAAATACTCTTGAATCACTTTAGTGTTTATTCACATAGAATCTTTAGGTAAAGTTGCAATCCCCCCTATGGGAGGGGGCGTGATGAAAGACACCAAACCCCCTCCCATAGGCTTGCATTGAGGGGGCGGAGTGTAACATCACACGGGGGAGGAACCGTGACATCACGATACTCCAGCCCCGTGATCGTGATTCATCAGACCCGAGCGATGTTCGCTTCTGAGACTGATGATAGAGTGGTGCTGCATGAAAGACCCCCACGATCAGGCATCTTACCCCCTATCCTTTGGATAGGGGATAAGATGTCTTAGGGCTGGAGTGCCCCTTTAATTCAAAAGTGGAATTTTCCTTCTGATGATTTATCAGCATTAGCGGAGCAGTTCCCCTTGTGGACAGCAGATGGAGCCAAAGTAGAACGACAAACACCACGTGTCCCATGGGCAGCATTATGACCTGCCAGACTGTAAATGTCATTAGGGAATGTATACACATCCGTATGGATAAGCCCTTTAAATGGATTGAAACATAAAGCTGGAACCAAATAAATAAACATCAGACATGAAAAATAATCTTAAAGGGAGGGTGTCAGTGAGAATAAAGGAAAGTATGGGAGCAGTAGGGGGTAATGGAGGGGGACCGTCCAGGGCAGAGAGTAGCCCCCACTTTGCTTTACCTGAGAAGTTCACAATATTACATTAGGGAAGATTTACTTTTATAAATTCTATAGATTTATGGTACAAAATAAACCAAATAAACTAATGCCCAATCTCTGCACTACATTTAATTTGTTTCTGACACTTTTTAGACACTTTTATGCCATGCTTAATAGGGGGTGTGGCTTAGAAATGAAGGGGTGTGGCTTGTTAGGACATTTCGTGCCAATAGCTGCACCAAACCTTTAGCCCAAACCTTTTAGTATAAAGACAACTGTTGAAAAACTTCAACTCCCAGTATGCCCGGACAGCCTTTGGCCAGTGTTCCCTAACCAGTGTGCCTCCAGCTGTTGCAAAACTATAACTCCCAGCATGACGGGCAGGTTTTTGGCCAGTGTTTCTGGACCAGTGCGCCTCCGTTTGTTACAAAACTACAACTCCCAGCATGCCAAGGCAGACTTTGACCAGTGTTTACTAACCAGTGTGCCCACAGTTTTTCAAAAATGACAACTCCCAGCATGCCTGGATAACATTTGGCCAGTGTTCCTGAACCAGTGTGCCTTCAGTTGCTGAAAAACTACAACTCCCAGCACGCCTGGATAACCTTTGGCCAGTGTTTCCCAACCAGGGTGCTTCCAGTTGTTGCAAACTACAACTCCCAGCAAGCCCGGACAGCCTTTGGCTGTCCGGGCATGCTGGGAGTTGTAGTTTTGCAACAGCTGGGGGCACACTGGTTCATAAACACTGGTGTAAAACATGGCTACTTATTGTTAAACTACAGACATAAAGATGCTCCAGATTAGTTACACAGTATTGGCAAATCTGGGCCATTATCGTCATTCAGTAATCAGCTTGTAATACTAAATTTACCCAGCAGGGGTCACTGCAGGAAAAAAAAATAATGCAACAAAACTGGAGCCAAAGCTGCGAGCCATAGGGCCTAATTTAATATATATTGGTCAGTAGAAAGGCGTCATGTGACCTGCGCTACGCAATATCGTCCACTTAAAGAAGTAAGAGAGACATTTGGTGAGAAATCTTTAATTTAGGAAAAAAAACTACGGGGAGTAAATCAATAAAACCAGCGCTTCACCACTGGTCTGGAAGGGGTTATCCCACCTGTAGGGACCCTGATCGACCATGAGAATAGAGGTCACCTGTCCCCGAGTGAACAGAGCCGCAGCGTGCACGTTTAGACATCGCTCTATATATTCTCTATGGCCAGGTTTTCCAAAGAGTGTGCCTCCAGCTGTTGTAAAACTACAGCTCTCAGCATGCCCAGACAGCCTTTCGGGCTAATATCCACAGGAGAAACGAGCTGAAGAAAAATTCAGCAATAAGGTTCACCAATATCTGGTGTAAATTTTATCCAATACACTAAAGCCCTGCCCACTTTTGAAAACAGTCTCAAAAAAGGCATAAAAAATCAGAAAAACTAATGTGCAATAGAACGTGACTTTTGTCAGAAAGTTTAATTTAGTTAGACAATAATAGAAAAACATGGTTGCTTTCTGTCAGACAGAGCCCCACCCCTGACCACAGGTTGTTTGTGGTATTGCAGCTCAGCTCCATTCACTTCAGTGGAATAAGATGCAATACTGCATACATCCTGTGGACCAGTGTGGCGCTGTTTCTGAGAGAAAGCAACCATGTTTTTCTAATACTGTGTAACTAAACTAAACTTTCTGGCAAAATTCTGACATCATTTCTCTCCCCTGAGGATGCTGTCAGTACAGACAAGCAGAAACACGTTGGGAGTGTTTAAGTATATTACCATTTTTTTCTTCTGTATATCAGTGTTTCCCTTCCAGGGTGCCTCCAGCTGTTGCAAAACTACAACTCCCAGCATGCCCTAGGCTGTCCGGGCATGGTGGGAATTGTAGTTTTGCAACAGCTGGAGGCACACTGGTAGGGAAACATTGGTATAGAGATGAAAAAGAGGGTAATATACTTAAACACTCTAAACGTGTTTCTGCTTGTCTGTACCGATAGCATCCTCAGGGGAGAGAGATGATGTCAGAATTTTGCCAGAAAGTTTAGTTTAGTTACACAGTATTAGAAAAACATGGTTGCTTTCTCTAAGGAACAGCGCAAAAACACTGGCCCGGGCATGGTGTGAGTTGTAGGTTTGCAACAGCTGGAGGCACCCTGGTAGGAAAACACTGTTGTATATACAGTGGGGATCAAAAGTTTGGGACCCCAGGTAAAAATTTGTATTAATGTGCATAAAGAAGCCAAGGAAAGATGGAAAAATCTCCAAAAGGCATCAAATTACAGATTAGACATTCTTATAATATGTCAACAAAAGTTACATTTTATTTCCATCATTTACACTTTCAAAATAACAGAAAACAAAACAATGGCGTCTGCAAAAGTTTGTGCACCCTGCAGAATTTATAGCATGCACTGCCCCCTTTGCAAAGCTGAGACCTGCCAGTGTCATGGATTGTTCTCAATCATCATCTGGGAAGACCAATGTCAATCTCAAAGGTTATAAATGCCCAGACTCATCTGACCTTGCCCCAACAATCAGCACCATGGGTTCTTCTAAGCAGTTGTCTAAAAATCTGAAACTGAAAATAGTTGATGCTCACAAAGCTGGAGAAGGCTATAAGAAGATAGCAAAACGTTTTCAGATGTCAATATCCTCTGTTCAGAATGTAATTAAGAAATGGCAGTCATCAGGAACAGTGGAAGTTAAAGCAAGATCTGGAAGACCAAGAAAAATATCAGACAGAACAGCTCGCAGGATTGTGTGAAAAACAATTCAAAACCCACGTTTGACTGCACAGTCCCTCCAGAAAGATCTGGCAGACACTGGAGTTGTGGTTCACTATTCCACTATAAAGAGATACTTGTACAAATATGGTCTTCATGGAAGAGTCATCAGAAGAAAACCTCTTCTACGTCCTCACCACAAAAATCAGCATTTGAACTTTGCAAATGAACATATAGACAAGCCTGATGCATTTTGGAAACAAGTTCTGTGGACCGATGACATTAAAATTGAACTTTTAGGCCGGAATGAGCAAAGGTACGTTTGGAGAAGAAGGGGAACAGAATTTAATGAAAAGAACCTCTGTCCAACTGTTAAGCATGGGGGTGGATCAATCATGCTTTGGGGTTGTATTGCAGCCAGTGGCATAGGGAACATCTCACGAGTAGAAGGAAAAATTGATTCAATAAAATTTCAGCAAATTTTGGATGCTAACTTGATGCCATCTGTGAAAAAGCAGAAGTTAAAGAGAGGATGGCTTCTACAAATGGATAATGATCCTAATCACACCTCGAAATCCACGGGGGATTACATCAAGAGGCGCAAACTGACCTCAACATAATTGAAAATCTATGGATAGACCTTAAAAGAGCAGTGCGTGACAGACAGCCCAGAAATCTCAAAGAACTGGAAGACTTTTGTAAGGAAGAATGGGCAAAGATACCTCAAACAAGAATTGAAAGACTCTTGGCTGCTACAAAAAGCTTTTACAAGCTGTGATACTTGCCAAAGGGGCAGTACAAGATATTAACTCTGCAGGGTGCACAAACTTTTGCAGGGGCCAATTTTTTGTTTTCTGTTATTTTGAAAGTGTAAATGATGGAAATAAAATGTAACTTTTGTTGACATATTATAAGAATGTCTAATCTGTAATTTGATGCCTTTTGGAGATATTTCCATCTTTCCTTGGCTTCTTTATGCACATTAATACAAATTTTTACCTGGGGGGCCCCAAACTTTTGATCCCCACTGTACTAAATTGTACAGACAGTTAGATTAAACAGATTCTGGTGCCTCCAGATGTTGAAAAACGATAACTTCCAGCTAGCCCCGACAGCCAAAGGCTGTCCGGGCATCCTGGGAGTTGTAGTTTTGCAACAGCTGGAGGCACCTTGGTAGAGAAACACTGTTGAACATACCTAATTGTATTGATAATGAGATGAAACAGAATATGGATTATATGCCTGTCCTGCAGGTGGCTAATCCACAGCTGTGCATAAGTAAGTGCCCCCCTGGCTGACCCTCCCTGAGCACGTGGCGGTGTAGCCTGCAGGTGATGATTATAATAGCTCTCGGTTAATGGCTATATGCTACCGGGAGCTGACAGACATTCCCAGCCGCGAACCATTTCTGGCTATGATGAGATCTGTAAAAACTCGGTGTCAGGAACAGCGACCGGCTTAAGTGCAAATGAAACAAGCAAACAAACGAAAAAGCAGAAAACATCAGCAGAAAACACTAATAAATATTAAACATTTAGGGCTCAGCGCTCTTCTCCCGGCTGTCAGCGCTGAGCCGCACTGGAGGACGCTCTTTATATGTATGCGCGTATATGGAGAACAGCTTTCCACTCAGCCAACAAGCAGCTCTCATGCATTAGGAGTGTCAGGGAATGACAGGGAGCGGCAGAGCCGAACACAACTCATTAATTCACTGTAATAACCACCGACCGAGAGATGCGCAGAGCATTGCTGCCCTCCAGTGGTCATTGTGTAGAATGCACGGGGAACAGGAATTTCCCTAAAATATGGGGAAACGAGAAGAACTCATGGGCCCCAATGTTAAATCTGTACCGGGGGCCACAACCTGCCATTACGTTACCATTAGCTGCCATTATGTTACCATTAGCTCCATTTTAGTAGAGTAGAAACACACATAGTCCTGCAGATAGGGGGGGACCCCATTTTGGTGAGAGGCGAAGGTCCCAGCAGAATAAAGAGAACTTGATACCGCACTGTATGGTGTGGATATATAATATTAATACAGTGCCCCCCCCCCGACCTGCGATCGCATAAACGGCTATCCAGCAGCGCAGACTTCTTCAGCTGCCACCGGATAGCCGTTTACTGTGCCCTGTGTTGTCCGGTGATGGTCACTCACCTGTCCCCGAAGTTCCGGACCGTCCTCTTTGGGCTCCTCTGCATCGCTGTTGCCCTCCTTCGTCGTCATCACTTCACCGCGCACGCCATTCCGTCATCCAATAGGAGCGGTGTGCGCAGCGAAATGACGGCGATGAGGAACGACGATCCAGGCCAGCAGAGATGGTCCGGAGCAGCGGGGACACCCCGGGGACTCGGCGACAGCAATGGAGGGCGAATACAGGGCAGCGGTGATGGTCCGGAGCGGCGGGGACAGGTGAGTACAACCTCCTATACTTTACATTGCACGGATCCCTCAACATACGATGGTTTCAACTAACGATGGTCCATTTGGAATGAATTACCATCGTATGTTGAGGGACCTCTGTATATTGCTCTTTGCAAATACAGCAAATTCCACCCGGAACAAGTGAAAATTCTGGGCGGAAATTGTTAGTGTAAATCCACCCTTAACCCCTTAAGGACCGAGCGTTTTTACGTTTTCCTTTCGTTTTTTCCTCCTTACCTTTTAAAAATCATAACCCTTTCAATTTCGCACCTAAAATCCATATGAGGGCTTATTTTTGTGCCACCAATTCTACTTTGCAGTGACATCAGTCATGTACCCAAAAAAATCTACCGAGAAGCTTAAAAAAAAATTATTGTGTGACAAAATTGAAGAAAAAATCTCAGGCATGGAGCAGTCATTCGGCGACAGCGAGGAGGCAGGAAAGGATCCACCTCGCATCTTGCAAGCTGTTTGGGATGCCGCGATTTCACCGCACCACAGAAAGTTAAACAGTACTTATCAGCTGCACAGGAAGTTGTGTAGTTCTTTCCAGTCTGACCACAGTGCTCTCTGCTGACACCTCTGTGCATTTTATTAACTGTCCAGAGAGGAGTAAATCCCCATAGCAAACCTATCCTGCTCTCGACAGTTCCTGATACAGACAGAGGTGTCAGCAGAGAGCACTGTGGTCAGGCGGAAAGGAAATGCAAAAAGAAAAGAACTTCCGGTGAAGCATACAGCAGCTGATAAGTACCAGAAGGATTAAGACTTTTAAGAAAATGTACAAATATGTTTAACTTTTTGGCATCAGTTTATTAAAAAAAATATATATATTTTCCAGTGGAGTAGAATTTTTGAGTTTTAGTTTTTTCCTCCCCGCCTTCTAAAATCTATAACTTTTATATTTCTATCAACAGACCCATATAGGGGCTTGTTTTTTGTGTGACCGATTGTACTTTGCAATGATATCACTTATATTACCATAAAATGTACAGAAAACCCAAAAAATTTATATTTGTGTTAGGAAATTGAAAAGAAAACTGAAATTTTGCACATTTTTGGAGGGTTTTGTTTTCACGCTGTAGACTTTACGGTAAAACTGACATGTTTTCTATATTCTGTGGGTCAATGCAATGAAAATGATCCCCGTGATTACATACTTTTCTATTATTGTACTGCTTTTAAAAAAAACTAACTATTTTCACAAAATAAGTACCGTATTTTTTTGCCGTATAAGACGCCCCCCCAAAACTGGGGGGAAAAAGTCGGTGCGTCTTATACGGCGAATACACCCCTATCGCGGCAGTCCCTGCAGCCATCAACGGCCGGGACCCGTGGCTAATACAGGACATCACCGATCGCGGTGATGTCCTGTATTAACCCTTCAGACGCGGTGATCAAAGCTGACCGCCGCGTCTTAAGGGAAAGTGACACTAACCCGGCTGTTCAGTCGGGCTTTTCGGGACCGCCGCGATTTCACCGCGGCGTCCCGAACAGCCCAACTGAATAGCCGGGTTAGTGCTTACAGGACACCGGTAGGGACCTTACCTGCCTCCTCGGTGTATTCTCCGTTCAGGGATCCCCTGTATGGCCGGCGCTCTCCTTCCTCGTCATCACGTCGTCGCGTACGTGCGTCAGCGTGCATAACGACGTGATGGCGGCGACGGAGAGCGAGGATACCCGGCCGGCAGCAGAGACGTTCCGGAGCGACGGGGACACGGCGACAGCGATGGAGCGACATCCAGGGCAGCGGCGACGGGTCCGGAGCGGCGGGGACACGTGAGTGTTACCTCCTATGCAGTGGTCTTCAATCTGCGGACCACCAGATGTTGCAAAACTACAACTCCCAGCATGCCCGGACAGCCAACGGCTGTCCGGGCATGCTGGGAGTTGTAGTTTTGCAACATCTGGAGGTCCGCAGGTTGAAGACCACTATTGGGTTCAAAATCTTAATTTTTTTAGATTTTGCACCTATAAATTGGGTGCGTCCTATAGGGCGAAAAATACGTTATGTTTAAAATTACCCTATTTTGACCACCTCTAACTTTCTCATTTTTCTGTATACGGGGCTTTATGAAGGCTCATTTATTGTGCCGTAATCTGTCGTTTTTCTGGGTATTATTTTATGTCATATTACATTTATGTCATTCACAATATGGAATCATTTACATAAAATGTTGATAGTTTGGACATTTATGCATGCGGTAATACCAAATATGTTTGTTTATTCTTTTTTTTTTTTTTTACACTTTTTGGGGGTAAAATTGGAAAAGATGCAGATGTGAACAGGCGCCAGGCATCGGATGGATAACAACAGTTTATACTGAACCTCAATGGGGTCTGCGGGGTCCCACCATGGTGCATGCAGTGTTATTTTTCCTATTAATCCTGATTATTTTTTTCCGGTTGTTGCTACTAAGACGTCAGGTTGGAACAGTCCTCCATTATGATTTCTAACAAACATGACCTATGACATTTGTTTTCATAACTTGTGCATTGGTTATGGATGTTGTGTCCTCCTCTGAGAACTAACCCCGAGTTACCTTTGGCCTTCATGAGCCGACTATAAATGACCCATAAAGGTGAGGGCTATAGATTTTATATTGGCGCCCCAAATCTTCAGGTTACCCCTCCATCACTCACCTCATTGAAGAAAACTTTGGATGTTTGGCCTGTGACTGTTTTTATTGGTTTTATCAAACTTTTCCAAGTTCTACCGAAGAAATGGTGGTAGGTGATATCGAAGAGCGAAAGTCGGAGCTGATATTGTGCTTCCAAGGTGCCCTGTAAAAGGGAAAGAAACATAAGTCCCGGTTATACAAAAATAAAGAAATACCCCAAAATGTCTCTGCTGTCATCGGCTCAACTCTACAATCTAATTCTGTATTTTTTTTAAATGTTTTTTTCCTTTCTTTTGCTAATAAAGTGCAGCATAGTCTATTAGACAAAAATGTAAAGGTTCTTGTGTACCTGATTTAGCTGATGTGGCAGGCATGGGATATTTAGCCATACTGATCCCTATTCCGTCACTGAAATGATTTTCTAATGCTGCCTACATTTCCCATGAATCCTCTGGCTTTGCAGAGAGAGGGGATGGAGTCTGATCACTGCACCTGGTCATCCAATTAGGCTGCTGGTGCTGGAGATCACACAAGTGATCTGATAAGTAGGATGGGGTCAGTTCACATTATGTGCAGTTTTGATGTGTTTGCCTATTCAAAGTGTGTTTTTTTTTAGATAAATAATGACATTAGACGAAACAGTGATTTGACCTATAATCACAACTGAGGTGTTTTATAAGAATTATGTTTTATAAAGATCTGAAGTCTTTAGACTGTGTTCACACGTTGAACTTTACTGCATTTTGAAGAAACCAAAAATTTACAATTCTCTCATTCAGTATTTTAGTAGTTTAAACCCTTCATACTGTTTAGATTACAGACATTAATTATGTTTACTTTTTTGGAGTTCCAAATTTTTTATATGGAGACTTTTTTATATATATATATATATATATATATATATATACATTTAAAATGTCTTACAGTTTTAGCCCCACCCTAGGGTACGGTACAATTGGCTGTACAATATCCTGCAATACATATATATTCCAATGTGCTGTCAAACCACCAATCTCCTATTACATTCTGCCTATGACTGTAATAAAAGATGTGTGGGGGGGGGGGGGGAGGGGGGTGTTAAGTCCATTAGATACATAACAGGCCTGAGGACTGTCAAATAATTACTTAAGATGCCACAGATATACCTTCTGAATACTGCAGCTGCTATCTCTATGGGATCAGGAAATATATATAGTAGTTATATACCTTCCCTCCAGCTCTATCTGTATACTGCTGCTGCTATCTCTACAGGATCAGGATATATAGTAGTTATTAGGGGTGTGAATCGCCAAGAATTTGGCGATTCAATTCGAATCGCGATCCCAGTGTGGCGATTCGATATATCCCGATATATTGCGATACCGTCTAGGTGACGATACATCGCGATATATCCCGATTCTGTCTAAAAAACTATGTCTTTTACACTTTTATTAAAACTTTATTTTTATTTTATTTTTTTATACACTTTTAGTCTTTTAGGAATCATTAGATTCCTCAGACAGATGAATAGAGTTCTATTGAACTCCATTTGTCTGCGATCCATTGATAGAGTCTGGTCCAGCCAGGATCTATCAATGACAGAGCCACGGAGAGCAGGGAAGCAGAGGTAAGTCCTCCGGCTACCTCCACAGTGGATCGCGATCGCGCTGCGGGGGGGGGGGGGCGATCTAGCCCACCAGGGAGCATACACATGTCCCTTTAGACGTCGCTGTCAACTTTGACAGCGGCGATCTAAAGGGTTAATAGCCAGCCGCGGCGATCGCCGCATGCTGGCTATTAGCGGCGGCCCCCGGCTACTGAGAACAGTCGGGGGCTGCAGAGTATGGAGCGGGCAGGAATCCCGAGCCCGTTCCATACTCCCCTGTGAGCGCCGCATACAGTCTCCCCGTGCAGACGTGCGGGGAGCGAAGGCAGAGGACGCAGGTCTGTACGGGGAGAAATAAGCCACGCCCCCTCATCTCCCTCCCCCCCCCCCCCCCCCCCCGCACGTCTGCAGAGCAGGGGAGAGAAGACAAATACTGTACACAGCTTCTCATCTCCCCTGCTCTGCTTCGGAGGACACAGGCTGCAGAGTATGGAGCGGGCACGAGTCGGGAGCCCGCTCCATACACACTGCAGAGCACCGCATGCTGGATATTAGCGGCGGTGATGCATCAGCGGCCCCCGGCTACTGAAATCAGCCGGGGGCCGCAGAGTATGGAGCGGGCACGAGTCGAAGCCCGCTCCGTACACCCAGAGCGCCGCCGCGTCAGATCCGGCTGACAAAATGTGGAACTTGTATCTCCTGATGCCCGGGACATGCTGTTCCGGGGATCAGGAGATACAAATTCCACATCACTAAACGAATCGATTCAAAAATATTTTGAATCGATTCAGTATCGGCAAGTGAAAAATCGCGATAATCGCGGGAATCTATTTTTCCTTACATCCCTAGTAGTTATACACCTCCCCTTCAGTTCTGTCTGTATACTGCTGCTGCTGCTATCTCTATAGGATCAGGATATATTGTAGATATACACCTCCCCTCCAGCTCTATCTGTATACTGCTGCTGTTATCTGTATGGGATTAGGATATATAGTAGTTATAAACCTCCCCTCCAGCTCTATCTGTATACTGCTGCTATCTCTATAGGATCAGTGTATATAGTAGATATACACCTCCCCTCCAGCTCTATCTCTATGGGATCAGCATATATAATAGTTATACACCTCCCCTCCAGCTCTATCTGTATACTGCTGCTGCTATCTCTATGGGATCAGGATATATAGTAGTTTTACACCTCCCCTCCAGCTCTATCTGTATATTGCTGCTATCTCTATGGGGTCAGGATATACAGTATAGTAGTTATACACCTCCCCTCCATCTCTATCTGTATACTGCTGCTGTCTGTATGTATGGGATCAGTATATACATTAGTTATATACCTCCCCTCTAGCTCTATCTTTATACTGCTGCTGCTATCTCTATGAGATCAGGATATATAGTAGTTATACACCTCCCCTCCAGCTCTATCTCTATGGGATCATGATGTATAGTAGTTATACACCTCCCCTCCAGCTCTATCTGTATACTGCTGCTGTCTGTATGTATGGGATCAGTATATACATTAGTTATATACCTCCCCTCTAGCTCTATCTTTATACTGCTGCTGCTATCTCTATGAGATCAGGATATATAGTAGTTATACACCTCCCCTCCAGCTCTATCTCTATGAGATCAGGATATATAGTAGTTAAACACCTCCCCTCCAGCTCTATCTGTATACTGCTGCTGCTATCTCTATGAGATCAGGATACATAGTAGTTATACACCTCCCTTGCGGCTGTGTTGATCGCGGACCCCCGGGAACAGGTAATTATAACACCGGGGATAGGGGGAGGCGATGGGGTAGCGGCGGTATGTGGGCAGAGGATGGGGGGAGGCAATGGGGCAGCAGCGGCGGTACGTGGGCAGAGGATGGGGGGGAGGCGATGGGGCAACTAAGGTGGTTAGACTCAGGACAGGCAGGGGGAGAGAAGCGGGCGGCGGCGGTCTCTGGCACCGCAAAAGCCACTGCAGTTCGTTGATTTAAAGCGCCCGCTGATTTAAATCACTGATCTGCAACGGCTTCTGCCCCGCCGGGGGGGATTGAAATAGCCGATAATTTATACCGGAATATCGGTCAAAGTTAGGCTGGGTCCACACTACGTTTTGTCCCATACGGGAGCGCATACGGCAGGAGGGAGCTAAAACCTCGCGCTCCCGTATGTGACCGTATGCGCTCCCGTATGCCATTCACTTCAATGAGCCGACCGGAGTGAAACGTTCGGTCCGGTCGGCTCATTTTTGCGCCGTATGCGCTTTTACAACCGGACCTAAAACCGTGGTCAACCACGGTTTTAGGTCCGGTTGTAAAAGCGCATACGGCGCAAAAATGAGCCGACCGGACCGAACGTTTCACTCCGGTCGGCTCATTGAAGTGAATGGCATACGGGAGCGCATACGGTCACATACGGGAGCGCGAGGTTTTAGCTCCCTCCTGCCGTATGCGCTCCCGTATGGGACAAAACGTAGTGTGGACCCAGCCTTATCGGCTATCGGCCTGAAAGGCCACAGATTATCGTATCAGCCCTAAAAAATCTATATTGGTCGATCCCTAGTTGGGACCTCGTGAGTTCTGAGCTTAGAAATGGAATAAGTGCTGTTCCACTGGATTTAGGGGATTGAGGTCCAGCAGTCACACGAGCTTTAGCGGGGATTGATATCGTAACTCACGATTAGATGCCGGCTTCACTTCTCTCTCCACTAGTCCAGAACCCAAGAGATATGCTGCTCAGGAATTATGGTCTAACCATGTGACCACACATGAGACCTCCAAAGGTCCTTCCACACACCTTACTAGAATTAACATGAGTCATGTGACCTAAGGTCCTGCGGCACTATATAGCTAATTAAATATACAATTATTTATACATGTAAACATCACAGAATTGCATAAGAAAGAGGCGACTAGGGGCTATCCTACCAGGAGGATGCTACTGGAACGAAGTAACTCTGACTTTGGGGACCACCACACAAGGTACGGTAAACAATACGGTACCGGGACACCACACTTGTATCCTTATCTCATTTTTTGCGCACAATGTTGGTATATCTCATTGCTGACGAGTCTGATATTATGCTGTCAGTCATACCTTGTATTCCTCTGTCTTATACATTGTGCCAACTATTTGTCTGTTTTTGTTTTAAATGAAAAAAGTTTTATAAAAAGGATCTAATTGAAAAAAAAAAAATCGACATGTGAACACAGCCTAAGAAGTTTGGTTGACTTTCCAATGCATTGCTATGGCAAAACCTAAACCTTTACATTTGCAGAAATAATACCAATGTGTCAGTGATAAGAGCGACGATCACTGTGAAATGTTACAACAACAAATCTTTACAATGAGTGATCAGGGGACACATTCAGCTCTGCTACATCTGATCATACACAAAGAAAACAAGTAAATCTTTACTCCTGTACAAATGCAGAGTAAGGATTTTATATGTCTGAGACGCTTGTCCCATCCTGACCCTCCTATGACGCAGCAGCCAAACAATAGTTGGCGAAAAGCTGATAAAATGCTGTACAGTGATCCCTCAACTTACAATGGCCTCAACATACAATAGTTTCAACATACAATGGTCTTTTCTGGACCATTGTAAGTTGAAACCAGACTCAACATACAATGCTATAGAGAGCCCAGATCTGTGAAAAGTGTCACTGGCCGGAAGAACCGACCAATCAGAATGGGCAATTTACTGGTAAAACCCCTGTATTACTGAAGCGTATGCACTGACTGGTGTCTGGTAGCGCCCCCTACAGTACAGGGAGGTATTACATGTTCTGTACTCTGGACCTGTATCACTGAAGCGTATGCACTGACTGGTGTCTGGTAGCGCACCCTACAGTACAGGGAGGTATTACATGTTCTGTACACTTTACCTGTATTACTGAAGTGTATGCACTGACTGGTGTCTGGTAGCGCCCCCTACAGTACAGGGAGGTATTACATGTTCTGTACACTTTACCTGTATTACTGAAGTGTATGCACTGACTGGTGTCTGGTAGCGCCCCCTACAGTACAGGGAGGTATTACATGTTCTGTACTCTGGACCTGTATCACTGAAGCGTATGCACTGACTGGTGTCTGGTAGCGCACCCTACAGTACAGGGAGGTATTACATGTTCTGTACACTTTACCTGTATTACTGAAGTGTATGCACTGACTGGTGTCTGGTAGCGCCCCCTACAGTACAGGGAGGTATTACATGTTCTGTACACTTTACCTGTATTACTGAAGTGTATGCACTGACTGGTGTCTGGTAGCGCCCCCTACAGTACAGGGAGGTATTACATGTTCTGTACTCTGGACCTGTATCACTGAAGCGTATGCACTGACTGGTGTCTGGTAGCGCACCCTACAGTACAGGGAGGTATTACATGTTCTGTACACTTTACCTGTATTACTGAAGTGTATGCACTGACTGGTGTCTGGTAGCGCCCCCTACAGTACAGGGAGGTATTACATGTTCTGTACTCTTTACCTGTATTACTGAAGCGTATGCACTGACTGGTGTCTGGTAGCGCCTCCTACAGTACAGGGAGGTATTACATGTTCTGTACACTTTACCTGTATTACTGAAGCGTATGCAGTGACTGGTGTCTGGTAGCGCCCCCTACAGTACAGGGAGGTATTACAGGTTCTGTACTCTTTACCTGTATTACTGAAGTGTATGCACTGACTGGTGTCTGGTAGCGCCCCCTACAGTACAGGGAGGTATTACATGTTCTGTACTCTTTACCTGTACCAGGGTTAGCTGCTCCTTTGGACACCAGGTAAGGGCGACTCCATGTTACTTTTTTAGGACATTGCATGTACTGGACAGGACCCCGAAGAAGCTCCTGTCCTCTACATAGACCAGTGTTTCCCAAGCAGGGTGCCCCCAACTGTTGCAAAACTACAACTCCCAGCATGCCCGGACAGCCTTTGGCTGTCCGGGCATGCTGGGAGTTGTAGTTTTGCAACAGCTGGAGGCTCTCTGCTTGGGAAACACTGACATAGACAGTGGTTACAGCTCCCAGCAGATCTTTCTTACCATTATATATAAGGATTTGCTTTATCTATATTAGTTATCTACTTATTTTTCTTTAATCCTCACCTTTTTCCTATTTTTGGATGACATTTTGGTGCCTTTAAAACCGATTACCAAGTTTCCATAGAGTTCTGGTCTCAACATACAATGGTTTCAACATACAATGGTCGTCCTGGAACCAATTAATATTGTAACTTGAGGGACCACTGTATTAGGATAAGTAATAATAAAGAGGGGGCACGGCTGCAGGTGTAGTGTAGACGTAGGTGTCAGAGATGAGAACCAGCAAATGATGCGTCTGAGCAGCAGCCTCCATGGGTACAAGGTGCGCTCCGCTCTATGGCGGCCACAACTGTAAAGTCGCTGACATTACTGAACATAACGTCCGGCAACAAATCAATAGACGGAAATCTCAGCTGCTGCAGCGTCTCTTCTACTAACTGGTACCTAGAAATATTAGACTTCTCCAGTAATTGTAAAGTTCACTTATATTCACTATGACCGAATCTAAGGTGTATGGCCATCTTAGAAGTTATGAAGGGGTTAAGACACATGGGGAGGGGGGGTACTACCACATATGGCTCCACATTATACTGGCGGGGCAGGAAATAAAAAACCCATCCCAGTAAATCATCTCCTATCACCGCCATGATCTCAGAGGATGGAGTGCGCTCATTTATTGTAATCCGGCCCCGTTCCCCAAGGATCGCTATAAATCTCTGATAAGAGCCATAGAATCCTGATTGGTAATATGTCCGGGAGCTTCTGCATCGCAGACTTGTTATATTTCCTGCCGCTTCTAGGCCGGGGGTTTGTAAACTGTAGACTCACCCTGTGAATGATGGGACAGAGGAGAATCATTAACTTATCCAGGATTAATGGCGGCCACGAATGAGCATTACTTCAGAGGAGCCGAGAAGACAAGGTCAAGTGTGAGAGCACATCACTGCTATAGGATGATACAGGGTGAGGGGTCCTACAGACAACCAGAGCCAAGGCGCCACCAACATCAATGGACAGCCACCATCACTGCTATAGGATGATACAGGGTGAGGGGTCCTACAGACAACCAGAGCCAAGGCGCCACCAACATCAATGGACAGCCACCATCACTGCTATAGGATGATACAGGGTGAGGGGTCCTACAGACAACCAGAGCCAAGGTGCCGCCAACATCAATGGACGCCCACCATCACTGCTATAGGATGATACAGGGTAAGGGGTCCTACAGACAACCAGAGCCAAGGTGCCGCCAACATCAATGGACGCCCACCATCACTGCTATAGGATGATACAGGGTGAGGGGTCCTACAGACAACCAGAGCCAAGGTGCCACCAACATCAATGGACGCCCACCATTACTGCTATAGGATGATACAGGGTGAGGGGTCCTACAGACAGCCAGAGCCAAGGTGCCACCAACATCAATGGACGCCCACCATCACTGCTATAGGATGATACAGGGTGAGGGGTCCTACAGACAACCAGAGCCAAGGTGCCGCCAACATCAATGGACGCCCACCATCACTGCTATAGAATGATACAGGGTGAGGGGTCCTACAGACAGCCAGAGCCAAGGTGCCGCCAACATCAATGGACGCCCACCATCACTGCTATAGGATGATACAGGGTGAGGGGTCCTACAGACAACCAGAGCCAAGGCGCCACCAACATCAATGGACAGCCACCATCAATGCTATAGGATGATACAGGGTGAGGGGTCCTACAGACAACCAGAGCCAAGGCGCCACCAACATCAATGGACAGCCACCATCACTGCTATAGGATGATACAGGGTAAGGTGTCCTACAGACAACCAGAGCTAAGGTGCAGCCAACATCAATGGACGCCCACCATCACTGCTATAGGATGATACAGGGTGAGGGGTCCTACAGACAACCAGAGCCAAGGCGCCACCAACATCAATGGACAGCCACCATCACTGCTATAGGATGATACAGGGTGAGGGGTCCTACAGACAACCAGAGCCAAGGTGCCACCAACATCAATGGACGCCCACCATCACTGCTATAGGATGATACAGGGTGAGGGGTCCTACAGACAACCAGAGCCAAGGTGCCACCAACATCAATGGACACCCACCATCACTGCTATAGGATGATACAGGGTGAGGGGTCCTACAGACAACCAGAGCCAAGGTGCCACCAACATCAATGGACGCCCACCATCACTGCTATAGGATGATACAGGGTGAGGGTCCTTCAGACCACCAGGGGCAAGGTGCCACCAACATCAATGGACGCCCACCATCACTGCTATAGGATGATACAGGGTGAGGGTCCTTCAGACCACCAGGGGCAAGGTGCCACCAACATCAATGGACGCCCACCATCACTGCTATAGGATGATACAGGTTGAGGGTCCTACAGACAACCAGGGGCAAGGTGCCACCAACATCAATGGACGCCCACCATCACTGCTATAGGATGATACAGCTGATCATATAAGAAATAACAACTCCGTCCCTTTAACTAAAACACATTCTGTCTTCTTTGTCACTTTGTCACCAGCTTCGGTATCGTTGGTCTGTTATATAATATTGCGGTGTTGTTCCCGTCACTTCGCCTCTCGCTGCATAATTGTTCTGTGGGGCTGGAGAGCGCAGCTCCGGAGGAGAAAGGAGCAGACTCCAGCAGGGACAGTGACCACAGCCTCCGCTGAGCCTCACGTCTGACTATTATAGTTACGGGGACACTTCATCGCCAGTGACGTCACAAGTGAAACACACGCTGGGCGACATATCAGGTGACAGGGCTGAGGAGTCACACTCTGCCGCAGAGATCAGACAGTGCCCGGAGGCTTCAGGTAGAAGGATTCCTGGGGCCCCGTCACGTCTTTTATCACTTCACTATTTTTCATTGACACGTCTGAATTCATCTAAGATGGAACACAATGTACTCACAGACTATTATTGGTAAAACATCGCGCAAAACATGTTTTTCAACAGTTGTTTTCTTTATGGCTATATAAATGGGCTTTTGTAGGATGATACAGTATAAGGCACTTTGTGAACCTGGGAAAACTACACACGCAGCAGGTTTTACACTATGCAAAAATCTGCATTAAAGGGGTACTCCACTGATCAGCTTTTGGAACAAACATGTTCCGAACGCTAGAGTTGGCGCCGGGAGCTCGTGACGTCATAGTCCCGCCCCATCATGACGTCAAACCCCACCCCGCCCTCTCAATGCAAGTCTATGGGAGGCGGCGTGACAGCCGTCATGCCCCCTCCCATAGACTTGCATTGAGGGGGCGGGGCGTGACGGCAGAGGTGTCACGAGCGCCGGCTCCAGCGTTCGAAACAGTTTGTTCCAAACGCTGAGCAGCGGAGTACCCTTTTAAAGGGGTACTCCGGTGAAAAACAATGTTTTTCTAATCAACTGGTGCCAGAAAGTTCTACATATTTGTAAATTACTTCTATTAAAAAATCTTAACCCTTCCAGTACTTATCAGCTGCTGTTGTGTAGATCTTTTCTGTCGGACCACAGTGCTCTCTGCTGACACCTCTGTCTGTTTCAGGAACTGTCCAGAGCAGGAGAGGTTTGCTATGGACATTTGTTCCTACTCTGAACAGTTCCTGACACGGACAGAGGTGTCAGCAGAGAGCACTGTGGTCAGACTGAAAAAACTACACAACTTCCTGTGGAGTATACAGCAGATGATAAGTACTGGAAGGATTATTTTCTGGAAACAGTAAAAAAAAAAAATAAAATGTTTTCCACCAGAGTACTCCTTTAAAAGAGAACTTTGGCAAAAAACAACTTATCCCCTATCCATAGGGTAGGGGATTAGTAGCTGATCGCAAATTCTATTTGATGGCTTATTTTTTGCGTCACTAATTCTACTTTCTAATGACATTAGTCATTTTACCCAAAAATCTACGGTGAAACAGGGAAAAAAATCAATGTGCGGCAAAATTGATGAAAAAAACACTATTTTGTAAATTTCGGGGGCTTCCGTTTTTACGGCAAAAATGATACCTTATCTTTATTTTGTAGGTCCATATGGTTAAAATGATCCCCTACTTATATAGGTTTGATTTTGTCGCACTTCAGAAAAAAATCATAACTACATGCAGGAAAATTTATACGTTTAAAATTGTCATCTTCTGACCCCTATAACTTTTTTATTTTTCTGTGTTCAGGGCGGTATGGGGTTTTTAGCGGTACCATTTTTGTTCTGATCAGACTTTTTGATCACTTTTTATTCACTTTTTTGTGGTATAAAAAGTGATCAAAAATGCGCTATTTTGGACTTTTGAATTTTTTGCTCGTACGCCATTGAACGTGTCGTTTAAAAAGCGGTATATTTTTATAATTCGGACATTTCCGCACGCGGCGATACCACATATGTTTATTTTTATTTACACTGTGTTTTTTTTTTTTTGGGAAATGCCGGGTGATTCAAACTTTTATTAGGGGAAGGGATAATTTAAAGGGTTAATGATTTTTTTTACACTTTTCTTATGCAATATTATAGCTCCTATAGGGGGGGCTATAACATTGCATTAACTGATCTTTTACACTGATTGATCGATCTCCATAGGAATGGATCAATCAGTGTTTTCGGCGATTGAATGCCTGGATCTCAGGCTTGAAGCATTCAATCGGCGATCGGACTGCAGGAAGGAAGGTAAGAGACCTCCTCCTGTGCTACAGATGTTCGGGATGCCGCGATTATACCACGGCGATCTCGAACAGCTCCCTGAGCTAACCGGCAACTTTCACTTTCATTTTTAGCCGCGCGGCTCAGCTTTGAGCGCGTGGCTAAAGGGTTAATAGCTATTAGAGGCGGGTCCCGGCTTCACTATGACACCGTGCCCGCCGCGATATGATGCAGGGTCACCGTGTGACCCCGCGTTATATCGCAGGACCGAGACCCAGGACTTACCCATACGTCCTAGGTCCTAAAGGGGTTAATGATAAATTCCCCCTTTAGTGTGCATTAAAATTGTGATGCAGACCGTCCCTCAAAAGTGAATTTCCGTCTCATAAAGGGACAGTAGATCTAGAACAGATTTGATATATTTTCTGGGTATACCAGGGTCTTTTAACGTTCACACGGCAGAATTTCCAAGCAGAATTCTGCAGGAATATTCCGCTCAGAATTTCCACTGTAGCAGAGTCCCATTGATTTTAATGTGATTCTGCTGATTCCTGAATCCCGACATCTGCAGAAAGAATAGTCATTTCTATCCATTCTGCGGATTCCGTTCAGAAATGCATTGACTTCTATGAGACGGAACATTTCCAAGCGGTTCTAGAGCCGGACGGAACATTCAAATGTGCGGAATGTCCACCTGTATTTTCCGGGAGGACATTCTGCCCATTTTCGGTCATATGAACATGGCCTAAGAGGCAACTAAATTGGGCATTAATATACAAACCTTTAACTATATGGGGCGATCCTGGCACTAGGCTTTACCAGAATCACATAATGTCTATAGCTGGAGTGGTCCGACCTCTGAGACCCCCACCGATCCTAAGAACAAAAAAGCGGTCGACCACGTTTTTGCCTGCGGTCGGGAAACCGCATACGGCCGAAAACGCAGCCGACCGGAGGCAGCGGTTTACTCCGGTCGGCTCATAGACATGCATTAAATACGGTTCCCCTATACGGCTGAGTGCAGGCGCCGCGATTAAGCCCCGGCCACCCCTTCTCCCAGCCGTATACGGGAACCGTAAGTACAAAACGTAGTGTGAACACAGCCTTAAGAAGATAGTCGCAGCACTCAAAAAATGTGAAAAAAATCAGGTGGCTTTTATTCCATACAAAGACAAGAGCAACGTTTCGGCTGCCTGATGCTTGTAAAAGGCTGCACAGGCAGCCGAAACGTTGCTCTTGTCTTTGTATGGAATAAAAGCCACCTGATTTTTTCAAATTTTTGGCGTGCTGCGACTATCTGCTTTATCCTATATATGTATATATATATATATATATATATATATATATATATATATATATTAGTGATAGATTTTATTTTGCCTGGGAATTATACTTACCGTACTTTATTAAAGGAGATCTGCAGCCATAGACACTTATCCCTTATCCATAGGATAGGGGTTAAGTGTCTGATCGCAGGGGGTCCAAACGCTGGGACCCCCGCGATCTCCTGTACGGGGCCCCGGCTCTGCCATGGCTCACCTATGCAGGAGAAGTGTTGGCCACAGCATGACGCCGCGGACGACAAGACCCCTCAATGTATTTCTATACGAAAGGCTGAGATGCAGCGTTTGTGTAACCCCTCCTCTCCCATTGAGCTGTATGGAGGTCGACGACACGCGCCTTAGCCGCACAGAGCCGCGGTAAAGCGTGTTCCCTGTATGGGAGGCTTCATTACAAGTCTAAGGAGCCCATCCAATGCAACTGGATAGAGACAGCGGCTTAAAGGGGAACTCTGGTGGAAAAATAAATGTTTTCAAATCAACTGGTGCAAGAAAGTTTAACAGATTTGTAAATCACTTCTATTTAAAAAACTTAACCCTTTCAGTACTTATCAGCTGCTGTATACTACAGATATACTACAGAGAAATGTGTGTAGTTCTTTCCAGTCTGACCACAGTTCTCTCTGCTGCCACCTCTGTCCATGTCAGGAACTGTCCAGAGCAGGAGAGGATTTCTATGGGGATTTGATTCTAATCTGGACAGTTCCTGACACGGACAGAGGTGTCAGCAGAGAGCACTGTTGTCAGACAGAAAAGAAATTCACAAATTTATCTGTTTTATACAGCAGCTACTAAGTACTGGAAGGATTAAGATTTTTTAATAGAAGTAACTTACAAATCTGTTTAACTTTCAGGCACCAGTTCATTGGAAAACATTTGTTTTCCACTTGTTTCCACCAGAGTTCCCCTTTAAGCTCGCACTTTTCCCAGCTAATTCTAATGAATGATGGGGGCGGGGGGATCTAAAAAAAAAAAAAAAAGTGTTTCCTATCCGGTGTGCCTCCAGATGTTGCAAAACTATAACTCCCAGCATGCCCAGGTTTTTCTGTCCTTAGGGGAGTACTGTGGTGCTAAACAATTTATCCCCTATTCAGAAGATGACCCGCGTGTGGTGTTCGGCTTCCCCCCCCCCAATTCATGTGACCCGCCAGCACTGTTCTGCTCCCCCCAATTAATGATCAGCCCAGCAGGGTACTACTCACAGATGTCACCTTCAAGCACTGCCCTCCTCCTCTTTGTTGGGGGCCGCCGGCAATGGAACTCAATGTACACCAGTGGTCTCCAACCTGCGGACCTCCAGCTGTTACAAAACTACAACTCCCAGCATGCCTGGACAGCCAACGGGCATGCTGGGAGTTGTAGTTTTGTAACAGCTGGAGGTCCGCAGGTTGGAGACCACTGCTGTACGCTGTATCCCTATGCCCGGGCTGCAAAAGATAAAGGAAATAAACTGTAACTTACCTACGTCGGCCACACACTGGGGACGGGAACGTCGGACATCCGTCAGCCTATCACCGGCCGGAGTGATGTCCCACCCCGGCCAGTGATAGGCTGAGCGCATGAAGCCGGCCAGAGCTCCTTACATGACAGTGGGCTCAGCCTATCACTGGCAGGGGCAGGACATCGCTCTGGGCGGTGATAGGCTGACGGCTGTCCGACGTTCCCATCCCCAGCGTGTGGCCGACGTAGGTAAGTTACAGTTTATTTCCTTTATCTTTTGCAGCCGGGCATAGGGATACAGCGTACAGCAGTGGTCTCCAACCTGCAGACCTCCAGCTGTTGCAAAACTTCAACTTCCAGCATGCCCGGACAGCCGCTGGCGGGTCACATAGGATTAGTTCCCCGATGTGGGGACAGCACTGGGCTGATAATACATTCCCGAGGGGGAGGGGCCCAACCGGTATTGCGGTATGGGGGAAAATTCATATCGTGCAGCCCAAAAAATTCGGTATTCGGTATGAACCAGTATACCGCCCAGCCCTATCCGTGACTATATATTGCTATGTCCGATATCCAATAATCCGGCATCCATAACATTAAAGGGGTACTCCCCTGCTTAGCGTTTGGAGCAAACTGTTCCGAACGCTGGAGCCGGGAGCTTGTGACGTCATAGCCCCGCCCCTTTTGATGTCACGCCTCACCCCCTCAATGCAAGTCTATGGGCAGGGGCGTGACGGTTGTCACGCCCCCTCGCATAGACTTGCATTGAGGGGGTGGGGCGTGACAGCATGAGGGGGCAGGGCTATAACATCACGAGCTCCCGGCGCCGGCTCCAGCGTTCAGAACATTTTGTTCTAAACGCTGAGCAGGGGAGTACCCCTTTAAGCAGTCTCTGAGTGTCCGTCAGCTGCAAATATTAATTGTATCTGTTTAGGATCCTATCACAATGGCCCTGTGCTAGGATTAATGTTTTATATTGTATGTTATTTTAATAAAACACGGTCTCCTGATTAATATCATGTATCATTATATATATTATTATCTACATCATTCACCATTTTTGGTGAGGTCCTTGAGGTCTGGATTTTTATTATATTTTTTTGTAGTACCTTTTGAGTATAGGTGAACATCCTATTTAACCTCGGCCCTTAGTAGCTGTCAACTGCACAAATTGGTTTTTTGTCTGTTTATGCAACAAGCCTTGCAGATTTGCAACAGCTGGAGGCACACAGGTTGGGAAACAAACACTCAGACACCAAACAATCAAAACTTTTACAATTTTTTGGTAAACAAAAGGAAACGACTTTTAAATGACCGGTGCAGCTCTGCTACATCTGCTGTATATTCAGAAAGCAATGACGTAGTTTCTGCATTGTACACAAAGAGCAATTCCACAAAAAATGACATAATTGGCGCCATAAGGCTAAGGCGGCGATAACTAGAGGTTTAATGTCTCCGAGAGGGATTGTAGAATTGTGTTAAGAAATCATATGTAGGTAACTCAGGATAAAGATGAGTTCACACATTACAGAATTGCTGCGGAGCGTCTGTGCACGGAATCCTTACGTTACACATGAGGCTAAAGATCAAACTTCTTGTTGCAGATTTAACCCAATAAATTCAATAAAGAAGATTAAATCAGTAGACAAAGCCTTGTGTCTGCTGTAACAAATCTAAAAGTTTATATTAAAGGGGCACTCCAATGTCAGGTAAAAAATATAATAAAAATGCTGCAGAAGCATAAAGCATTGCTTACTTGTTTTGAAATCCCTTAAAATCCATTTGTTTTATGGGTCGCTTCCTATGTCAGATAATCACTGTAATTCTTAGTTGAGCGGTTGCTCAGTTCTACAATTCCCAGAATGCATTGGTTTCTCTCTTTTGCTCTTTATCACAGGCTCCCATCCTGCCTGATCCCAGCCCAGAGATGGTGCAGAACATCTCATTTCACAGCAGACAATCAAACAGAAAGATTCCAGCACCTGATGCATTCATTCCCTGTCTGCTCCTTTGACTTTGGCATTGTTCAGCATAAGATATAGGTATATGATGATGGTGATGTTGCTGTAGGGGCTGGTCAGAGGAAATGACATCACTCAGGGGGCAGAGCTAGAGCTCAGAGACATGATCCAGCCATGTCTCCTGAGACAACAGCACACAGACAATGAGAGTGCTACACAACTTCTTGTCGGAAGAGAGGGAGGAGCCAGGAAGCTGCTGAGACAAAACCACACTGACAATGAAGGACTACACAACTTCCTGTCAAGAGAGAGGAAGGAGCTGGGGAGCTGTTGAGACAACACAACACTAACAATAAGAGGACAAAACAACTTCCTTTCAGGATAGAGGAAGGAGCTGGAAACTTAAGACAACACCACACTGACAATGAGAGGGCTAAACAACTTCCTGTCAAGAATATTTCAACCAAAAACATCCTGAAAGCAGTACCATTTGTGATAACACTATATTAGTGAGTTATTTATCTTATTTTTCTGATACCAAAATAACCCCTTTATGGTCTATTCACACGTACAGTATTCTAAGCAGATTTGATACTGTACGTGTGAATAGACCCTTAATGTTTAAATAAAATTAAAAAAGGGTACTCCCAATACCATTGCTCTGGAAGACAAGAGACCAGGGGAGGACGGCAGACCTCAGCGTGGCAGTGCCAGGGGATCGGTAAAGTAGTTCATGTATTTTTCATTTCACTTATTAGAGTTATCCACATGATTTAATACAAATTTGTCATGTGGCTTTTCATTAGAATTGCTGTGAAAACCTTTAGCGGTTCCAACCTGTGTAAACCTGGCCTGATGGCTGATGATTTTGGAACCGTACACACGTATTGTGCAATTATTATAACAAGAACATAGTATCCCACAGTTCGGCCCCACTGCTCCACTCACCTGTCTGCTGGGGATCCCCTCCAGGGCACCAAGGAAAATCTGAAAGCCGACCGTGTCCCCCGAGCTGTGCTTCCATCTCTGTATGTGCGGCGGTATAACCCGATTTTGGGTAAAGACAGTCTCCCACCTTGTCATCATGTATCTTGCAAATCCTCTTTACAATGGACCTTAAAAAGGAAAATAGTGGATGTTATAAGGGGTTATAGCTGATGATGCAGATTTTTATGTGATTGGGGGAGCAGATACCTACGGGTAATGCAGGGCTGCAATTTAGGCATATAGACATTTTCAGGAGGAATAACAGAGGAACAAAACAATGCAGAGTTCTAAGTAATGACTCTCCAGAATTGCCATATTTCAGGATAGAATTATTTACTAAAACAGACACATTAGGAGAGAAGCTCCAGCCTTTAAAAAGTGAACTTCCCCTTTAAAAGCAGATCATGAAACCTCATCTCTCCATTTATAAACCCAACTCCACAGGCGACGTACATGGATCCAGACATTTCTATCGATACGACAATGATGATGATGGCGGAATATTTCCTGTTCTGCTGACGAATTTACCGTAGATTTCTGCTGATTAGCGCACAATGGTCGGGTTACACGAAAACTCTGATGTATAGTCATCCTATGAAAGATCCTAATGGTATCTTCTCATATATATATTTTGCTGCAGATTTTATGTAGCTAATTTTGTCATCTGGGGAAAATCTGTAGCAAAATATGCACATGTGACCGTACCCAAATTATAGGATCCTATTACCGATTAATATTATAGATCCCTATGATAGATCCTTATTATAGAACCCAATGATAGATCCTATAATGCTGTCAGCTCAGGTCATCGGACCCATGGCCAGGCTGGGACTGGTGCCCTGTAATATGTATGCAAAAAATGTATCTGTATTTCACTCATCTGACGGGGGTTGTGGATCAATGGAGGGGGTTTAGAATATTTTGCCTTCTCAGAGCACCAAAGGGTTAATGCACCAGAGTCTTAAAGAAGCGGCGTCTCCTTTTGTTATGTGTCTGGTTAACAGGAGTAATATCTTTATTGTTTAGTTTGATGACGTCACTAAATCCCATAATCCCCTGGAATTGATCTGAGAACAGTTGGTCGCCGTAGATATAATGACTATTACTACAAAGCTGAAAAGACGCGATTGACCCGAGAGAGGACGCACAATGTCCGCGAGGAGCGATAAGGATGAAATAAAAGCGGAGGCCGCACGTCGGCCTGATTTACTATTGGTGTTTTATGTTTAGGCGAATTCCTTCTTGACTCACTGTTTTCACTGTATTTACTATTCTGGTTCCTATTGTGGCACACAATCAGTTTTGGGGCAGTGCGACAGAAAAAGCCAACCGAGTACATTTCCGGTCACTTGAGGAAAGATCCATGAGAATTCTGAGCAAACGGAGCAAAGGCCAAAAAAAACATAAAAAAGAAGAATTGTGCCCCCAGGGCTTTATCAAGTCTGCCACAACACTCGGTAAATAGCTGTACCACCATGCCCTACTGAACTGTAATACCATGCCCTACTGAACTGTAATACCATGTCCTACTGAACTGTAATACCATGTCCTACTGAACTGTAATACCATGCCCTACTGAACTGTAATACCATGTCCTACTGAACTGTAATACCATGTCCTACTGAACTGTAATACCATGTCCTACTGAACTGTAATACCATGTCCTACTGAACTGTAATACCATGCCCTACTGAACTGTAATACCATGTGCTACTGAACTGTAATACCATGTCCTACTGAACTGTAATACCATGTCCTACTGAACTGTAATACCATGTCCTACTGAACTGTAATACCATGCCCCTAATGAACTGTAATACCATGTCCTACTGAACTGTAATACCATGTCCTACTGAACTGTAATACCATGTCCTACTGAACTGTAATACCATGTCCTACTGAACTGTAATACCATGTCCTACTGAACTGTAATACCATGTCCTACTGAACTGTAATACCATGCCCCTAATGAACTGTAATACCATGTCCTACTGAACTGTAATACCATGTCCTACTGAACTGTAATACCATGCCCCCAATGAACTGTAATACCATGCCCCTAATGAACTGTAATACCATGCCCCTAATGAACTGTAATACCATGTCCTACTGAACTGTAATACCATGCCCCTACTGAACTGTAATACCATGCCCCTAATGAACTGTGCCACCATGTCCTACTGAACTGTAATACCATGCCCCTAATGAACTGTGCCACCATGCCCTACTGAACTGTAATACCATGCCCCTAATGAACTGTAATACCATGTCCTACTGGACTGTAATACCATGTCCTACTGAACTGTAATACCATGTCCTACTGAACTGTAATACCATGTCCTACTGAACTGTAATACCATGTCCTACTGAACTGTAATACCATGCCCCTAATGAACTGTAATACCATGCCCCTAATGAACTGTAATACCATGCCCCTAATGAACTGTAATACCATGCCCCTACTGAACTGTAATACCATGCCCCTAATGAACTGTGCCACCATGCCCTACTGAACTGTAATACCATGCCCCTAATGAACTGTAATACCATGCCCCTAATGAACTGTAATACCATGCCCCTAATGAACTGTAATACCATGCCCCTAATGAACTGTAACACCATGCTCTACTGAACTGTAATACCATGCCCCTAATGAACTGTGCCACCATGTCCTACTGAACTGTCATACCATGCCCCTAATGAACTGGGCCACCATGTCCTACTGAACTGTAATACCATGCCCCTAATGAGCTGCGCCACCATGTCCTACTGAACTGTGCCACCATGCCACTGATTAACAATGCCACCATGTCCTAATAAACTGTGCCACCATGTCCTACTGAACTGTGATACCATGCCCTAATTAATTGTGCCACAATGTCCTAATGAACTGTGCCACCATGCCCCTAATGAACTGTGACACCATGTCCTAA
The DNA here is from genome assembly GCF_029499605.1 of Hyla sarda. NCBI lineage: Eukaryota > Metazoa > Chordata > Amphibia > Anura > Hylidae > Hyla > Hyla sarda. The sequence goes on along the minus strand of NC_079198.1, from coordinate 141,772,259 downwards.
TGAACTGTGCCACCATGTCCTACTGAAGTGTCCACCATGTGATACCATGCCCTAATTAATTGTGCCACCATGCCACTAAGGAACTGTGCCACCATGCCCTACTGAACTGTGTCACCATGCCCCTAAGGAACTGTGCCACCATGCCACTATTGAACTGTGTCACCATGCTCTACTGAAGTGTGCCACCAGGTCCTACTGAACTGTGCCTCTGTCACACAAGTACAAATGGGTGTTCTAGGGGAGTCTGCAGCAAAGAGAGGCTCCTGCTCTGAAGAACAAGACGATCAGCTGACCACTGGGGTGGGGGCAGTAACTGATGGGAAGAATGAAGAAGAAGAAGAATGCGCTGACTGACTTTTTTCTAATGCATTAGAACAGGGTTGAAGATTATAAGTGGATATGAACCGCACCAGTATCCTCTTCAGAACTGTTGGACAACAGGGACCTGATTGGACTTCACCTCAACTTCACCACAGGTCCTAGAAGAAGGGTATCCCACCTGCCGCCCTTCATCTACAACAACTTAGTAAGACAAGTAAGATACCCGGGCCCTATAACATACCGGGAAGGAGAGGAGGAACAAGGCTTCAGCCAAGCAAACAGCAATCCCCCCCCCCCCCCCCCATACACATATACATGCTCAGCTCAGCCAAGCATGCATGTGTTCTGAATGACAGGAGGGGAGAAAGCGGCTTATCTTCACCAGAACAAAAGGGTCGGGCAGCTGAAATCCAATATGTCAGACATCAGTCGTTGGGGGAAGAATTGGGAGGTCACTATATACATTAGATAGTGGCCTGGTCCTGCCTAAATAGTTGGGTTTGGCCAACACTTGTCCAATCTGTACGTCCGACTGAAGTCATGTGAGTCCAAAGTTTCTGTTGAAAACAATGTAACATGTATAAGTGTCCGTAAGTCATAAAGTATGGCCAGGAGCAACGAGGAAGCAGAGGGCGCACGGGAGCACGTCTCCACAACAATGTCTGCGGAGAGAAAAATGTGCGGCCCTGGGGGAAATGGAACAGGAACCTCCGTAATATCACCAGAGCATGGAGGCCGGGAGAGGATTAAAAAACTGGAATTCAAAGAATGCCCCATTGGATCAGAAGGATTCTATGTACACATGAAAACTCTTCCTGGACGTGACTGAATGAGATCTTACACTCACTCACTTCCACAAGCCCTGAGTTTAGAGATAGAATCAGAATAGGGGACAGAATCTGGATCGGAGGCAGAAACAGAATGGGAGACAGAATCAGGATCGGAGGCAGAATCAGGATAAGAGACAGAATCAGGATCGGAGGCAGAATCAGGATAAGAGACAGAATCAGGATCGGAGGCCGAATCAGGATCGGAGGCCGAATCAGGATCGGAGGCCGAATCAGGATCGGAGGCCGAATCAGCATCGGAGGCCGAATCAGCATCGGAGGCCGAATCAGCATCGGAGGCCGAATCAGCATCGGAGGCAGAATCAGCATCGGAGGCAGAATCAGCATCGGAGGCAGAATCAGCATCGGAGGCAGAAACAGAATGGGAGACAGAATCAGGATCGGAGGCAGAATCAGGATAAGAGACAGAATCAGGATCGGAGGCCGAATCAGGATCGGAGGCCGAATCAGGATCGGAGGCCGAATCAGGATCGGAGGCCGAATCAGCATCGGAGGCCGAAACAGCATCGGAGGCAGAATCAGCATCGGAGGCAGAATCAGCATCGGAGGCAGAATCAGCATCGGAGGCAGAATCAGCATCGGAGGCAGAATCAGCATCGGAGGCAGAATCAGCATCGGAGGCAGAATCAGCATCGGAGGCAGAATCAGCATCGGAGGCAGAATCAGCATCGGAGGCAGAATCAGCATCGGAGGCAGAATCAGCATCGGAGGCAGAATCAGCATCGGAGGCAGAATCAGCATCGGAGGCAGAATCAGCATCGGAGGCAGAATCAGCATCGGAGGCAGAATCAGGATCGGAGGCAGAATCAGCATCGGAGGCAGAATCAGGATCGGAGGCAGAATCAGGATCGGAGGCAGAATCAGGATCGGAGGCAGAATCAGGATCGGAGGCAGAATCAGGATCGGAGACAGAATCAGGATCGGAGACAGAATCAGGATCGGAGACAGAATCAGGATCGGAGACAGAATCAGGATGGGAGACAGAATCAGGATCGGAGGCAGAATCAGGATCGGAGGCAGAATCAGGATCGGAGGCAGAATCAGGATCGGAGACAGAATCAGGATCGGAGACAGAATCAGGGTCGGAGACAGAATCAGGATCTGAGACAGAATCAGGATCGGAGATAGAATTTGGATCGGAGACAGAATCAGGATCAAAGACAGAATCAGGATCGGGGAAAGACCTCTAATAACTGCACATCCTACTGGTTTTAGGCCAGGTTCACACCTCGTATTTGAAGGCAAAACCAGGGAGGGGAAAAATCAGAAAACATTGCAAATCTTTCCATTGTAGTCTATTCTGTGCTCTGGACCCATTCCAGGTTTTGGCTACAAATACTGATCAAATACTATGGGTGATCCCAGGCTTGGGGCGTGTTCACACACTAAAAAAGGCAGTTTTTTTTTTTGTTTTAGTTTTTTGTCTGTTTCTTCAGCCATAAACAGATAATAAAACAGTCAGTTTTATGTTGTGTGAACATGGCCTTAAGGAACATTCACATCTAGTACTTTAATGGGTCCCAGATCTTCAAGCTTTATTGTAATTTTTGGAGTTTTTAAACACATTTTTGTTTTACAAAGTGTTTTTGTTGTTGTTTTTTTGTTCTTTTTAAGCATTTCGATCATTTGTAAAAACATTTGACATGTCGCTTAGACACGTCAAGAATTTAGATTGCACAGTGTCTCACTCCTGAATCCAACTGTAATGGTGAGTTATAGCTCTTGTAGAGCGCAAATGTGCTGTCAGATTCAAAAACTTTTTATATGTTGTACATCTCGGCCAAACATAGACCTTTCTTATATACTTCATAAGAAAATGTTTATCTCCTTTTTATAGAAATCATGGCTTATAAAAAAGACCACTAGGGATCCCCATACCCATAGCCGGCCCACAATGGGTCCTACTGGGTCCTTTGGACCCTGGCATCACCTTCACAGGTGCCGCCCCAAGAAGATTTTTGACCCCTTCGCGATCCATGACAAACCTAGTCCGTCATGGTGCCTCTCAGGGTGTATGGAGCGGGCTCCTGACTCCATACCCGGCATCCCCCAGCTGTTTTCAGCCGGTTGCTATGAGCAACTGCACCACTTTTACTCTGCATAGGTTTTGATAAATCTCCCCCATTAGGTATTGCCGCATGCGTAATTGTCCAAACTATAAAATTATAATATTATTAATCCTGTACGGTAAATGGTGAGAAAAAAAAAACAACAGAATTGTGTTTTCTTGATCATGTCCTCATGATATGCCATGACATAGTACTTTTTTTGAGAGGGGGAGGCAGCATTGTCTTGGGCCGGCCCTGTCTATACCACAATCCTTTAAAGATTACCTGTCATGATCTTGTTAAATGTTATAAACCCCCCAGCTCACTGCCCCCATCATGATAAACCACCCCCGGCCTTTATTTTTTATTATTTTTTAGTTTTCTACCTTGATATTGCTCTGTATTTTTCACAGACTGGGAAGGGGTGTTCCCCAGCAGGCGTGACATCATCTGAAGCCATACAGGGGAGAACTTCCTCCCTCACTCTGCTACACACACACAGCCCAAAGCAGTGTGAGATGAACTATCATTGGCTAAGGCAGCACACACACCCCCCCTCAGCACTCCAGACTGCATTTCCTGATTTTGGACTTCAGCCAGGCCAGCAGGAGTCCAAAGTCTGTGCAAGAGATGGGGGTAAATGTGCTCTGGACAAGTAGGGAGACACCTAGTGGCAGCTTTTTTAAACACAAATAAAACTTTATTATTTTTTTTTAAACAAAGTACATTAGAAAGATGTTTTATTTACCATAAGGAGTAAAATAGCAAAAATTTGTTTTAACGAGAGTGATCATTTAAAGAATCTGCATGACCTAATAAGGAACATATAGAAGCATTATTATTTTCACGTGATAGGACAGGTACTCTTTAACGTTTGTAAGTTGTGTGAACATGGCCATAGGGAACATTTACACCTAGTACTTGAATTCTACTTGTACCTGCAAGTAATAAGCACAAATTTAAAAGAATATGTTGTACTTTTTGTAGTGTTTATAGGCATTTTTGTTTTAGGAAGTGTATTTTTTTTATTTATTTTTTTAAAGGCTTACTGTCACTTGCAAAAACCTTGGACACATCAAAATTTTAGATCGCACCGGGTCTCACTCCTGAGTCCACCTAATATCATGAGTAATAACCGATGAAGTGCGCAGCAGGCATTTTATTTTTTATTTTTTTTTTGTTTCCTTTTGATTATTATTTGTTTTTCACTTAGTTTTTTCATTACAAATCATGGGATTCTATTTTCATGGGACTCAAGAATTTATTTGGAAGTACTGGAGGGGAGCACCAGAAAAAATATATATTTATTTTGAAATCCACGTTGTTTTTTTTTTTTTTTTTTTGTTTCCTGCCATAGAAATGTATGGGAGGAAAAACGCCAAACTTAGAGCACGCTGTAATTTTGGAAAACTATCCCTGAGTCTAAAAATATCAAAGAAAAAATACCACGTGGGTTTCATATTTCACTATTGCAGTCTTTCCCAACCAGTGTGCCTCCAGCTGTTGCAAAACTACAACTCCCAGCATGCCCGGACAGCACATGCTGGGAGTTGTAGTTTTGCAACAGCTGGAGGTACACTGGTTGGGAAACACAACCAGATTGGTTTCCAGCTAATTATCAAACAATGGGGGAGATTTATTGAAAAATCTATCTAAAAAAAAAAAAAATTGGGTGCAAATTATGCCAAAATATTAAAGGCATGCTGGTAATTGTAGTGTTAAAACAGCCAGTTGGGGATCACTGCAGATAGTAACATATCCCCTATATAGTCCTGTAACCTCTCCCTTGTTTCCCTCTTGGTATAACTACAAGCCCCAGCCTCTCTTCTCCCCCTTATTCTCTGTAGAACTAAAAGTCCCAGCCTCCTTTTTCGCCTTCCTCTATGTAGAATTACACATACTAGCCTTCCTTGAGCCCCCCCCTCTATAATTACAAATTGCCCCCTCTCTGTAACTACAAGTCCCAGCCTCCCTTGTCCCCCGCTCTGTAGAACTACAAGTTCACGTGTCCTATCCTCCCCTTGCTCTCTGTAGAACTACAAATCCCAGCCTCCTTTATTCCCCTCTTTGTGGAACTACAAGTCCCAGCCTCCCTTGCCCCCCATAGAATTACAAATCCCAAACTCCTCATCCCTTGTTCCCCGCTCTGTAGAACTACAAGTCCCAGCCTCCCTTGTTCCCCTCTCTGTAGAACTACAAGTCCCAGCCTCCCTTGTTCCCCTCTCTGTAGGACTACAAATCCCAGCCTCCCATGTTCCCTCCTCTGTAGGACTACAAGTCCCTGCCTAACTTGTTCCCCTCTCTGTAGGACTACAAGTCCCAGCCTCCCTTGTTCCCTTCTCTGTAGAACTACAAGTCCCAGCCTCCCTTGTTTCCCTCTCTGTAGGACTACAAGTCCCAGCCTCCCTTGTTCCCTTCTCTGTAGAACTACAAGTCCCAGCCTCCCCTCTTCCCTTCTCTGTAGGACTACAAGTCCCAGCCTCCCTTGTTTCCCTCTCTGTAGGACTACAAGTCCCAGCCTCCCTTGTTCCCTTCTCTGTAGAAATACAAGTCCCAGCCTCCCCTCTTCCCTTCTCTGTAGGACTACAAGTCCCAGCCTCCCTTGTTCCCCTCTCCGTATAACTACAAGTCCCAGACTCCCTTGTTCCCCTCTCCGTATAACTACAAGTCCCAGCCTCCCTTGTTCCCCTCTCCGTATAACTACAAGTCCCAGCCTCCCTTGTTCCCCTCTCCGTATAACTACAAGTCCCAGACTCCCTTGTTCCCCTCTCTGTAGGACTACAAGTCCCAGCCTCCCTTGTTCCCCTGTCTGTAGTACTACAAGTCCCAGTCTCCCTTGTTCCCCTCTCTGTAGGACTACAAGTCCCAGCCTCCCTTGTTCTCCTGTCTGTAGGACTACAAGTCCCAGCCTCCCTTGTTCTCCTGTCTGTAGGACTACAAGTCCCAGCCTCCCTTGTTCTCCTGTCTGTAGGACTACAAGTCCCAGCCTCCCTTGTTCCCCTCTCTGTAGGACTACAAGTCCCAGCCTCCCTTGTTCCCCTGTCTGTAGTACTACAAGTCCCAGCCTCCCTTGTCCCCCGCTCTGTAGGACTACAAGTCCCAGCCTCCCTTGTTCCCCTCTCTGTATAACTACAAGTCCCAGCCTCCCTTCCCCTCACACACAGTTACCTCCTTTCTTCAGCTCCGCGCTGCCATCTTCCCTGTCAGGATCCGTTTGAGTTGAACTATCATCTTATGGGGGGATCCGTCATGAACCTATGAATATGACAGTAAACGCCCGGAGTATTACATCAGTCACCGAGTCTCTTGTTATAATGTACAGTTCTATAATATCGGCTCCTGTTATACAAGCAACAAGACAGAATAACAAGCCTCTCAGTCACTTATAACCATGAAATCCCCCCTGTTGAGCGATTGAATGGTTTCGTCCACCATGAAGCGTCTGTTGCCATGGTCACACAAATCTCCGTCTGAGACGCCTGAATGGCCGCTGCCGGGAGATAAAGGACGGAAATGAATGTGATATAAAGTGTAATATAATGGAAAGGGTAATAATAAGAATAATATATGTATTTTAACCCCTTAAGGATGCAGGGTTTTCCCGTTTTTGCTTTTTCATGTTTTCCTCATCACCTTCTAAAAATCATAACGCTTTCAATTTAGCACATGAAATTCCATATTATGGTTTTATTTTGCGTCACCAATTCTATTTGCACTGACATTAGTCATTTTACCAAAAAATCCACGGCGAAACGGCAAAAAAATTCATTGTGCGACAAAATTGAAGAAAAAGTGCCATTTTGTAAATTTTGGGGGCTCCTTTTCTAAGGTGAAAATGACACCTTATCTTTATTCTGTAGGTCCATACGGTTAAAATGATCCCCTACTTATATAGGTTTCATTTTTTCGTACTTCTGGAAAAAATCATAACTACATGCAGGAAAATGTATACATAAAAAATTCTCATCTTCTGACCCCTATAACCCCTATTTGTCTGCATACGGGCCGGTATGAGGGCTCATTTTTTGCGCCATAACCTGAAGTTTTTATCGGTACCATTTTTGTATTGATCGGACTTTCTGATCGCTTTTTATTAATTTTTTCATGATATAAAAGTGACCAAAAATACACTATTTTGGAATTTTTTTGCACGTACGCCATTGACCGTGTGGTTTAATTAATGATATATTTGTATAATTCAGACATTTCCGCATGCGGCGATACCACATATGTTTATTTTTATTTACACTGGGGTTTTTTTATGGGAAAAGGGGGGTGATTCAAACTTTTATTTGGGAAGGGGTTAATTGATCTTTATTAACTTTTTTTTTCACAGGTTTTTTTTGCAATGTTATAGCTCCCACACACTGATCATTGTTATCCCATAGGAGACTATAACACTGCACACACTGATCATTGTTATCCCATAGGGGACCATAACACTGTACACACTGATCATTGTTATCCCATAGGAGACTATAACACTGCAAACACTGATCATTGTTATCCCATAGGGGACTATAATACTGCACACACTGATCATTGTTATCCCATAGGGGACTATAACACTGCAAACACTGATCATTGTTTTCCCATAGGAGACTAAAACACTGCACACACTGATCATTGTTTTCCCATAGGAGACTAAAACACTGCACACACTGATCATTGTTATCCCATAGGAGACTATAACACTTTACACACTGATCTCTTACCCTGATCATTGTTATCCCATAGGAGACTATAACACGGCACACACTGATCATTGTTATCCCATAGGGGGCTATAACACTGCATACACTGATCACTGTTATCCCATAGGATACTATAACACTGCACACACTGATCATTGTTATCCGATAGGAGACTATAACACTGCACACACTGATCATTTTTATCCTATAGGGGGCTATAACACTGCATACACTGATCACTATTATCCCATAGGAGACTATAACACTGCACACACTGATCATTGTTATCCGATAGGAGACTATAACACTGCACACACTGATATCTTACCCTGATCATTGTTATCCCATAGGGGACTATAACACTGCACACACTGATCATTGTTATCCCATAGGGGACTATAACACTGCACACAGTGATCATTGTTATCCCATAGGGGACTATAACACTGCACACACTGATCATTGTTATCCCATAGGAGGCCATAACACTGCAAACACTGATCTCTTATACTGATCATTGTTATCCCATAGGGGGCTATAACACTGCACACACTGATCTCTTATACTGATTATTGTTATCCCATAGGGGCCTATAACACTGCACACACTGATCTCTTATACTGATCATTATTATCCCATAGGGGGCTATAACACTGCACACACTGATCTTTTACATTGATCATTGTTATCCCATAGGGGGCTATAACACTGCACACACTGATCATTGTTATCCCATAGGAGACTATAACACGGCACACACTGATCTCTTACCCTGATCATTGTTATCCCATAGGGGGCTATAACACTGCATACACTGATCACTGTTATCCCATAGGAGACTATAACACTGCACACACTGATCATTGTTATCCGATAGGAGACTATACCACTGCACACACTGATCTCTTACCCTGATCATTGTTATCCCATAGGGACTATAACACTGCACACACTGATCATTGTTATCCCATAGGGGACTATAACACTGCACACAGTGATCATTGTTATCCCATAGGAGACTATAACACTGCACACACTGATCATTGTTATCCCATAGGAGGCCATAACACTGCAAACACTGATCTCTTATACTGATCATTGTTATCCCATAGGGGCCTATAACACTGCACACACTGATTTCTCATCCTGATCATTGTTATCCCATAGGGGCCTATAACACTGCACACACTGATCTCTTATACTGATCATTATTATCCCATAGGGACCTATAACACTGCACACACTGATCTCTTATACTGATCATTATTATCCCATAGGGGGCTATAACACTGCACACACTGATCTCTTATACTGATCATTATTATCCCATAGGGGGCTATAACACTGCACACACTGATCTTATACACTGATCCCTACAAAGCCATAGCTTTGCATGGATCAGTGTTATAGGTGGTCGATTGCTCAAGCCTGTATCTCAGGCTTGGAGCAATCAATCGCCGATTGGACGCGACAGAGACAGGTGAGGGGACCTCCGCTCGCGTGCTAGCTGATCGGGACATTGCGATTTTATCGAGATGGTCCCGATCAGCCCGTCTGAACTGCCGGGAAGCTTTCACATTCATTTTAGACACGGCGATCAACTTTGATCGCCGCGTCTAAAGGGATAACAACGCACGGCACAACGATCATTTTCCTTTCACTATCATACTGGGAGTTGTAGTTCAGCATCCTCCAACCATATTCTCCATGAATGCCGTCCGTTTACAATTTTACAGAGGGATTCTGGGAGTATGACTTACCCTCATACTGTTACTGACCAAATCCTATATACTGAGACTTATATTACCAATAATACCAGTATACAAGGAGGAATATTATCACTATACATATTACCATCATACTGTTACTGACCAAATCCTGTATACTGAGACTTATATTACCAATAATACCAGTATACAAGGAGGAATATTATCACTATACATATTACCATCATACTGTTACTGACCAAATCCTGTATACTGAGACTTATATTACCAATAATACCAGTATACAAGGAGGAATATTATCACTATACATATTACCATCATACTGTTACTGACCAAATCCTATATACTGAGACTTATATTACCAATAATACCAGTATACAAGGAGGAATATTATCACTATACATATTACCATCATACTGTTACTGACCAAATCCTATATACTGAGACTTATATTACCAATAATACCAGTATACAAGGAGGAATATTATCACTATACATATTACCATCATACTGTTACTGACCAAATCCTATATACTGAGACTTATATTACCAATAATACCAGTATACAGGTAGGAATATTATCACTATACACATTACCATCATACTGTTACTGACCAAATCCTGTATACTGAGACCAATATTACCAGTATACAAGGAGGGATATTATCACCATACATATTACCATCATACTGTTACTGACCAAATCCTGTATACTGAGACCAATAATACCAGTATACAAGGAGGAACTTTATCACCATACATATTACCATCATTCTGTTACTGACCAAATCCTGTATACTGAAACCAATGTTACCTATAATATTAGTATACAAGGGAGAATGCACACTGGGGCTTTTTAGGGTATATTCACACGTACAGTATTCTGCGCAGATTTTATGCGCAGGATTTCAAGTCATTCAGTTTACAGTGAAATCTTCAGCAGAAAATCCTGCGCATCAAATCATAGTGTGAATAGACCCTAAAGCTGTTCTTTAACTCGGAATTAATGTTCGTTTTTGTCAGTTTCCCTACCAGTGTGCCTCCAGCTGTTGCACAACTAACAACTCCAGACAGCTGGAAGCAAACTGGTTGAAAAACACTGATTTGGAAGAACTCCCTCTAAATATATCCGTCAGGCATTCTGGGAGTTGTAGTGCCTGGACAGCCGCAGTTGGCAGATAGACCCATGACTGACAGTCTAGACTACAATGACATTCTCACATCCAATGCGTCAAATTGATTGACACTCCGCACCACCAATCCGGTCACGCTTCTCAGGACGCTAATTCAACATAAACCAATCAGAGACGCCAGTTTGTTGATAGGCATACCGCTGAGCCAATCATCGCTGTGTTTACGGAGCAGGGAGGCTGGACCGTGCAGCAGCAGCAGTATAGAGCTGGGGAGTGGGCGGGGCTGACGGTGCTCTCCCACGAGGTGACCGGAGACCGGGAGGAGGCGGCGGCGGTAACGGGGACTGCGGGGGAGACCGGAGAGCGGCGGGCCTGGTGCTGGAGGAGGAGGAGCAACGGCTGCAGCTGCGCAGTGAGTCCCCTCTGTTATACTGTGTAATTACTGACTGCTGGACTGAGGTTTACTGACAGCTCCTCTGTATTGTGGATATTATGTATATTGTGTATAGTATATTATGTATATTGTACAATATGTATATTGTGTATAGTATATTATGTATATTGTGTATATTGTGTATAGTATATTATGTATATTGTGTATATTGTGTATAGTATATTATGTATATTGTACAATATGTATATTGTGTATAGTATATTATGTATATTGTACAATACGTTTATTGTGTATAGTATATTATGTATATTGTGTATATTGTGTATAGTATATTATGTATATTGTACAATATGTATATTGTGTATAGTATATTATGTATATTGTGTATATTGTGTATAGTATATTATGTATATTGTACAATATGTATATTGTGTATAGTATATTATGTATATTGTACAATATGTATATTGTGTATAGTATATTATGTATATTGTGTATAGTATATTATGTAT